>NW_017132868.1:320132-338267 GCF_001652005.2 Ceratina calcarata | reverse complement strand
ATCGAAATATATTCTAAAAGGCGTAAAAAATTCCAAACTTTTTAGGCTTGTATTTCCTCAAGTCAGTTGTTTCTTCCAACTTCGCAAATGAAATTGATGATTGTTGACTGGACAATGACATTCTCGTAATGAGACAAGATACGAATGAAAGCATTTTTATTTGTGTCAAAAGAAAGAAAATAACTCAGAAGACCGATAGTAGCTTTCCATCGCTGTCTAACGAAAAAAGGATGATACGATAATCTGTCTAATTGTAAATGAACTGTTTGAAACGCAAGACAATAAATTGAAGCTGGACATGGTAATGAGCGCGTGAAATTGTTAACGTCAAAGATGATCGGGCATCCTGTCTGTTCCTCAATCTTACATTGTTCGCTCTGTTTGCCAACGGCCCGCAAATTATGCAGATTGCTCAACGGTCAAGCAGAAACGGTTTTCCTGAGTGCATCGGTGATACGTCTGCATGTTGGCCATGAACAGACGTTCCCGCCTGAAGGATTCGAGACAAAAATAGTTGCACGAGGCACACGCATTTAAATATTAAACAGTGTTCGCGGGAAAACGGAACTGGCTCACGTGCGTCAATCCGATTATCTCCTTTTCTTAAAAGCGATCTATCTCACTTCCTTGAGAACACGTCAATGGTTACCATTCTTTTCTTTCGCATTTGTTTCCTTATCCTTATTCTTTCTTATTAACAAAAATGAAAAAGAATCACCTTGTCGACATTTTCACCTGAGCTGTTTATAAATAATCACCAAATGCATTTTTTACTATTGAAAGAGAACGAAAGCCAAAAGTTTAAGGTTTTGGATCAGTTCGCAACGAATTTCTCATGAAAGCGACGATCAATACTGAGGATATATCATCCGGTGTGGTGGCCGGCAGAAGCGCGATTCGCATTATCTGGCTTGGCTTAGAATAAAAGCCGAATAGAAAATATGCCGGTTCGGCCGGTTTTTTTTTCTTTCTTCATGAACCGCACAGGATTAACCCACGACCCACGTTTCGGAATAATAAACTAGTTTCGGAGTTCCGGTTTTCTGTCTTCCTTCGTTCTTCCCGACGCGATGACCGGTCGCGCCTTAATAAGGCAACGAAACCTTTATGCTCATACATGGTGAAGACTAGACAACCGGTATTCCTTCTCTATCCGTATCTCTGGCTACCTAAGTATGTACTGCAACGCGTGGAAGAGGCATCCTCTTCTCTTTCTTCGGTGTACGCTTGATCGATCGAGGGACCTGTTCGACGACAGTAATCAGCACGAACCATATAGAGAAGGAGAGGGCAACCATAAATGCCGAAGATCTTCTGCGAGTAGATACTATCTTTTCTAAGTCAATGTCTGCCTTCTGTCCGAGGTTACACTTACACTTTATAACTGATTAATCTTTTAATCTCTGAAGTTCAATCTAACGTTTGATATATGACGCTCTTCCTTGATTAATACTAATTTTGTGAAGTTTCCGATTCATTAAAAATATCCTTCACAATCTACATGATCAGCAACGTCAACATATTTACCCGTTATGCATTATTACCATGATAAAAAGTCTAATGACCCTTGACAATAGTGACATGCCACAAAGGCAACATCACTCTCTCGATTCTCATCGAACCCACATCCTCAAATTGTCAATTTTTATCAAAACGTACGTGTAACGAATGACGCATGAAAATTCCGTTACCCGCGATGTATCGAAGGAAGGAAACGACGTGAACGCGAGGAACGAACATGGAAAAGAGGAAGATCCTTGGATAATTCGTGGCGCGAGAAACCTGTCCCTCTCTCCATAAATGTTGCCAGATCGAAGACAATGGAAATTAGAAAGACAATCGAACGTCAAACCCGTGGAAGCCTTTCATTGCCCAACGACACGCTCACACACAAAGTGAATCGTCCGCGTATTGAAATTTAATCAAGCCACCACATCTCGAATGCCTTTGTCGTTCGTGGCGACTACGGCGGCGTAGTTCAACACCGACACGATTTCCGTTTCGTCGACGGGAATTCAAATGCCGCAGTTTCCCGCTCGTTTCCACGATCCGCCTGTTTGCAGATGCACGCGCAAATTACCAGAGCCAGAGAACAATTATCATCGCCACGATACCGATTGTCCAGATTCGTAAAACGGTCTCACTTTTAAACGAACCTCAGCACAAACTATTATGATATCCTTGAGATCAGACACGATCAAGACCCATTCATGTCAAATCTGGGATGCCTTCAGGCTCCCATATTGCACTTCGTGTTTGTGAAGATTTTCCAAGGCGTGTACAAAGGTACTGTCGATGATTTCAGAGTGACTCGATCCCGCGAATAATACCGCTTTTTCACGGTGCATTGCGCACGGGTACCCGGGAGGATCGGTTCGAAACGGTTTTAACCCCCACCGATCGATCATGCTTATCGTGAGAATGGATCTTTTAATTGGTTTGCCAACTGCTGAGATATCTCGTTAAAGATCCTTACCATTTTTCTTCGTTTCTATCTTTTTTTCTGTTCATACTGTTATTTCTCCTTTTCTTCTATAGTTATTTACCTCGTTGTCTTTGCTTTCGAGAACACAGAGGGTAATACGCGAGGTAAATTTACTTTTCCCAGTGAACAAAGAACCGATCGCGCGTTCGATTATGCGAGTCCCGTCGCCTCGTGCATTGCGAACAATACAGGACATACGATTGAGCGAGCAATGAGAGATTTGATGGCGGATAATAATATTATCTGTCTGCGGTTTCGCTGCCAGAGTAAATAGGCTCGCATTTTCTGATTAATTACTGTGCTGATTTCTGTCTGCTGGCAATCATTAATATGTAAAACAGTGACTACGTTTTCAGTCCTGTACTGAATGGAAACATTTTTTACTCTTAAAAAGAAATACAGTAAAACGAAATTCACCCCTTCAATCGGTATTTTGAGACAACAAAATATCGTTTTACATGTACATTACGTATTATATACAAACACACGAAGACTTATTTCGCTTGGAACGTAAAAGAGATGAACGGACAATTCAATTAAATGAACCAATGATTACAAGCACGTAGATCAACCTTTGACGTGGGTACAATAACCGATTATTAAGGAAGGTAATTATAAATTATCCTTTATGTGCTTTGAACGAGCCCATAACTTTCACTGAATGACACGCTTCAATTAGATCAAGATCAATTATAAACGCCTTTCCTTATCCTTCACGCAACGAAACCACAAAAAATACGATAGGACAGGGAGAAAACGAGATTGGGTTTCGCATTAATCTTTCCTGTCCCCCGTAATCGATTTCTGTTAATTATGTAATTATTATTAATTTCCGTGGTCATTTTATGAATGAAGACCTCCAGGAAATAACACGTGAAGGAACTATCACTTGCTCGTTTATTATTTATTTGGTAGGTCTTTGATCTTTGTAACAGTGTGAAAAAGTTGCATGAAATGTATCTGATAGATGATAAAATAAGTAATCATAAGTAATTAAACACGCAATAACTTAGTACTCAATTGTAAATATTTAGAATTAGAGCAATTTTCGTGACTGCTGTTAATTAATATTAACACGGTTTCAACTGAACTTGATTTAGGCGAATACGTGGACGAACATGAGAAGTTTTTGTCCTTTTTATCGTTTGATGGATCAGGCTATCGAAACTCGAACAGTAAATTATTTTCACATTTTTCAGTGGTATTCCTTAAAGAAGCAACCAGAAATGAAAGTGTATAGAAAGTACGGTTTCGATAATTTACTGATGAACTTTCACACGTGGGACAATTTCAATTTTGTGCAAACTAGCCGTAGTCAGCATTTGTCTACGAAGCAGTGAAGCAAAGTTTGCTGCTTCAATGCAACTCAAAAACAAGGCTACCGGAACTAACAATAAGTATAAATCGTTCTGTATCGCGACCACGCGTTACAGAAAACTTTCCCAACGATCTCTATAAAATTTTACGGATTTTTCGGATTTTACGAAATAAAGGAACTTCTTTACGTCCTTTTAAGATACCTTAAGAACTTTTTTATTTACGGATGTTGAGATAAATTGCGGGATGCTCACATGTAAGCGCGTTATGTATACTTATCAGAAAGAGAAAGAAATTTTGAAACGTGTCCGTTCCCGGACGATGAAACTTCAGTAATGATACATAAGGCCTCGCATACCGTACCGTTACACGAGAAGGCCCATTGTCAAATTTTGAAGGGTTATGCTTGAGCGGCGAAGTAATTGTCCGCACACATACATCATCAGGACGTTTCCAGCAGTTTTCTTGCGCATAATGGGCCGTCTCGCAAACAGGAAAAACTTTCTACCTAATGAACGTGCACGCACATATTTAACCTGTCTTGAAAAAACAGGAACTGGCTTAAGCGAAACTCAATGCTGCTCATTACGCCCAGTATTATTTACATCCTTCCTTCCTTACTTCTTTAGAACCATGGTTTTTCATATTCGATTATAATTTTCTCCTCTATTAAGAAATTTTTTAAAGTACAATTTATCGTTCGATAAAAAGTAGCTGTCTAGCTAACAGTAAAAATCATAAGTTGTCTCTCCCTCCTCTTTTTCAACCAAAAATCGGCACGTGACTCACCCCGCAACCGCAACATTTCCCACGCAACCCTTAACGCTCCCCATAAAAGAAAGCCTTTCGTAATCTGTTCGCATACACAATATATCTGGTCATGCATCAATTCTTGCAGCTTTATTCGAACGGTACCGATTTTTTTTTCAACCGGCGAACGGATGTAAAAGAAAAGTCGCACGCGGCCTCGTTACAGTGCGGGACCCCGAACGCACACGCGTGTAACACGTGTTACAGCGTGTACACAGTTCCGCGTGTTCCTGCTCGTAGACACGTGGTGTACTGCGATGAACGGACCTCCGCTCCGGGTAAGCCTTTCTCTCTTTTGTTGGAGTCGCAATTTCCGGCAGAGGAACGACGTACCCTGCATTTCCATCGCGATTAAACGTTGGAAAAGAATTTTTGGAACGCGTCCAAAACGAAACAGAAAAGCAGACAGCGGAGAAAAAACAAGAGGGAAGTGTTTGTACGATGAGACGCTGCTCTTCTTCTTTACTTTCCAGGTTTGTTAATTTTAGAGCGGCCTGCTTACTTTGAGTTTCAAGTAATTTGTAGCCATGGCAGACGCTTGGAAACGATCTTATGAGAGTTGGAAGGTGTCGAATATTTTAAAATGGAAATTATGAGTCTCCTCTTTTGTAAAATTGGTTTCTTTGTCAACTTGCAAGTGTGGTAGACTTTTAATATAATCTGTTACGTAGATGTCATAGATTATTGCAATCTTTGTCGTAAGCAAATTCTCGTTTGTTGCCTGACGCGACGATTGATCCTGTGACTCAGAATATTGGAGTCAACGATAATAAAATCGAGAAACAGTGATAAGAAATTCGCTGACTGGCCTACATCTGTTTAGCGACGCTGCAGAAAATAATTTGGGGACATCGCATCGCGTTATGTGACGCGGGTGCAGCTCGTGTTACCGTCAATGTAATCGCTGACTCGTCGATTTTCGCAGAAAAAAAAGAAGGGAAAGAAAACAGGACCAAGGCTGATCACCTCGACACAGAAGATCCGTCGCTATGAAACCCGGAAAGTGTTAATCGTCGCTGTCTCATTAACGTTGTTTCAAGATCGCGTGTCATGATTATTTCGTTCTATGCCAAGAATAAGTGTCGTACAAACGTTCCTGTACAAATTTTAAAAAATTTTATCTCCTCTTTATTGTTTAATTAAATAAAATTTCAACGTAAGAATTGAGAGAAGGGGCAAAGCTGTAAAGCCGAGGCTCGGTCTAATAAATTGACCAATAATCGAACCACCTCTCCATTTAATTACGATGCAAATATTTCATATTAACGCAAATTACGAATGGAATTAGCACAGACATGAGCATAATGATTATCCGGTCATTTACTGTTCTTCGCTCTTTGGTCGCTGATAATTGGCGATAAAATCAAAATGAGCTTTGTCAAATCATTAAATCGTCTCGTGCGAGTCATCATTTGCGTTTAATTAATGATACGTTTGCATATCGTGTACGATAGGCCATAAAAATTAAGGCATTTGATAGAAGAAGGATAGTTATTACAATAGTCTTCATTAGTTATTCGATTTTGAAATATGCACGAATATTTAGAGACTTCACTTCAAAACGAGCTTTTCAAACTCTTTTAAATTTCACACATGACAATAACTATTTGGTAGCAAACTTATAGCCTTAACTTATAGAACAATCTTAAGTTTTCGGACTAAGTCGTCACTTAATTAAGTAGGTGTTGACGGTGTTTGTAATATTGATATTCATAGACCGATCGTCGAACTTGCAACGATGTTTTCATCCTGCTGAACGCAAACACCGATCACGAAGGTGGGCTAGGCCGTAAATACATCTTTTGTATGCACCGAGATGCGTGTATGGAAATGCGCATTGTTTGTCGTGTAAACTTGCGAACGCGTCGACGGAAGTCACGTGACGACCTTTCAATCTCTCTCTCTCTCTCTCTCTCTCTCTCTTTCTTTCACTCCTTCCACCCACCGGAAACGATGTCGATAGAAACAAGCGCCGGCGCAGTCCCTAGTCTGGTTGTTATGCAAGGAATCTACTCACAGCTTTTCAAAGTAAAAGAAACTAATCAAATATAATTTTTGGTCAAATAGAGTATTGACGATAAATAAAGATTAAATTGTTCAATATCGGCTGACGTTTTTTACGAAGTAACATTAAAATCTTGATGTAGAACGCCTCCTTCTGGAACAGTGCATTCTTTGTGCTTCGGTCTGAGGCATATTGCAAAAGCATTCTCCTGTTCCGTCAAGCAAGTAGCCCTACAGAGATGGAAACTAAAAAATGCATAAACGTTCTCCTCAGTTTTTCCTCGAACATTCTCGCTTGGAGATTAAATCTGCATTCATCTCTGAAATCCCCCAGCGTCCGATATTAAACTCTTCACCTTCAGGTTAACCAGAGAAAACAGGTAAAAAAAGGAAGAAGAAAGTAAACAAGATAACTAAGCGGAACGATGTCAAAGGAGCTCAGGGTTTTTCGCATTTAATGAACGCCAAGTGCTCGAATAAATGACATCGATTCTTGTTCACGTGCGCGCAGTGCGGGTCAAGTGGTTCAGAGCTAGAGAGAAAGAGGAAGAGAGAAAGAAAGAGGGAAAGATACTGGTCCCCGCTAATTAAAGATACGGAGAAGGACTCTGCCCACCCATCGAACAAGTTTATAGCCTAACTGGGCCTAATAGTACGAAAAATTACGTCTTCTGTATTTTATTTAAAGGCACTTTAATACATATACATACAATCTCAAAAAGTGCTATACGAAATAGTCACTAATTGCTCTACCAGTACGGTTTTGTCATCGCACTATTATTCTTGCATTTATTTTTTACCAACGTTAAACCATTGACCTTACCTACGAAATTTTTTAAAAGATTTTACAATTCCTTGTTCTATCACACATTATATAGTGCAGCCAGTTAATATCGATTCAATAAGAATGAAATTATGTTAATACTCAATATGTAATAAACCTCAACACGAGACAGTTATAATTGTCCATTTAAATAATTCCACTTTTTGCAGAAACGTCGGCCGAGAAAATCTGCGTGAAAATACTGGACTCTTCTTTCGTAATCCTCGAGAACAAGCAACACGCGACTTCGCCTATTTGATCGAGTGCCGACCATGTATTAATTTCGCTCTACCTAGATCACAAACGTGGCTATCACGGGTCACGTGTGTACCGTTATAGGGTTCTCACGGGGTTAATAGAACCATTCGGACGATTCGTTGATTGTTGATCGCGCAGGTAGATAGGATTGGGAACACTCGATTAACCCCTTCGGTTATTAACCTGTATGGGCGAGGTAGGAAGTACGAAGCGTTTATTTGATTTTACACGCCGTGTACGACAAACACCATTTGTTTAAGACTTGATCACTGACGTGTGCCTATCTTTTAAATATCGCTGCTACCACGTCTCGTCTTAATTTTAGTTACTCACTCACTCCGCAGCTGAGCTTCAGGCCACATTCTTTTAATCAACTCCGGTTTCAATTATTTTTTGACATATTTTCAGGAGCATTTTATTAAACTACTTTTCGTTAGAAGAAGGTCGATTTTAGTTTCCGAGATATTTGCATAAAATTACTTGGTACCCCAACTAAAGTCAATTTATAGAATGACTAGATTAAAAAATAACTAAAATCAGTGAGAAAAAGTCTTTTCTAAATGTTCGCCATAATTTTTAACAAGTCAGAAGGGATTCATTTTTCATGCAGATATTTAAAATTATCCTGTACCCTCGTTAAATCCGAGTAACTTGAAAAAGGTTCCGTGAAACGCGAACACAAGCGGTTGACAGTTTCGCCGATAACCGAAACTGGTTATCTGAAACATACCGGACGAACGGCAACGGAGAGCTACCGCCAACGACACGACGAGGCGACGCGAGCACCGGTTCATTGTCCTTTTGTCAGTTGGGCCACACACACGCCCGTTCGCTACCACTTACCGGCATCATGCGACGGTTTACAAAGGCGTAATTGTGATTTGTATCTACGTGGAACCGCGTGGCGTCCATCGCGTGCGCAATTACAAGGAACGCAGCCAGCCCCCCTCGATCGTGATTGCACTTCCTGATAAACGTCTCTATCGAATTAGTAATTTTCGATCGTCCACGCGATTAACGGTTGCCGCCTCGTGTATGTATGAAAACGGGACCTAGAGGAATCCCCGAGAGGTAATCTTGGTTTTGAACACATTTTTAAGTACGCGGCATCATTGCGTTGCGAGGCAATTATAGATAGGCGTGTACGAGATTAGGCGTTTATTGATACTTGCCTCATTCTCATCTTGTTCTTACATCGTGATATGACGTTCAGTTATCGAGATTATTTACTTAGAAACCGTACTTGTAAAACTGTTCAAATTCTCCATGATTCAAGAAGTAATGTTTATTTTTAAAAAATAGTTTTATTCTAAGGAAAAGTTGGATGAAAAATTCTACGTAGGCTCATATATCATCAGCGTTAACGAAGAGAAAAGCTACGAGCGCATACCCCGACAATAGTATACTATTTCTTCGGCTCGTTAGAGGGACATTAGAGAATCGGACATCTTTCTATCGATGACGAGCAATGAATTCGTTCCGGAGGACGATTCTCTCATTTACCACTTTAGCTATGTGAGCTGGAGACAACGATGACTTCATTATCATTCATGCGAGCGCGCATTCACTCGGACAATGAGAAATCTATTCGAACGTTGACTGAGTGTCGCGAGTGGAAAGAACAGCGTGTATGTACAAATCGAACGAGCATAATGCATATTTGAGCGAAAAGCCGATGATACGTTTGGCCGCGAATCAACTTTCGACGACCTTTCGAAACCGATTTCCGTCTAAGTGAATCGTAAACGATGCGGCACGCGCGTATTCCTCCTTTCTAAGAACCGTCATTTCTGCTCGTTTACCGTCGCAAGTATTCGGAATCTCCTCCTGATTATAGTCCTCCTTCCTACAGAGATCAATTCCTTTAGCAGCGAAATCGCGATCACGGGTCGTCTTGAAATCGCTTACCAATCTTCTCTTTCTTTGACTATTTGACTCGAGAGATAAATATGCGGATAACTTATCACCCCGCGTTTTCAAAGTCGGATCGAATCAATCTAGTTTCGCCGTTTATCAACAACGCTCATCGAACAATCGATGATTTTCGTGGTTGGAGATCCGATAAAGGGTCTCCCGATTTCTCTTAAATCTAATCGAACTTTTAAATCGTCCCGGAGGGGATTAAATTTTCAGTCGCTAAACCAACAGGATTTATGTGTCTACAACGTTGCGTAACAGGTAATACTGCTTTATAAATTCTTGGATAGCAATCTAAATGGCTTCCCTGTTGCTATGCGTGGGTTCGCAAACTTGATAAACAGTCTCGTACTCGAAAACAACAGTTAACGTCAGAACTTCAGTCTCGTTTACGAAATTTCATTTCTACCTGTTCGTATATTACATTAAACTATCTACATACACTTCAATAGTTTCAAATCCAATTATTGAATCTACTATTTTCGCTACCTGGAGTTTGGACATAGAACTTCCTATCATAATATGATCCTATTTGCCATTCTCCATATGATTTCGCAGTGTCTATAACAGACATTCAGATCTCTTTACATCAGAGATCAGCAACAGCAGGTGGACATTTTATCGAAGCTTAATTAATTGTAAGTTCCAAATGAACTTAAACCGTAGAATCGAACGACCTACTGATTCTTCCTGATGTACGACCACCACAGAGAAGAATTAGCAAGCCACGATTTTTTTTAAACTACATCGTATGTTTTCGCCCGAATCGTGTACGCGGCCTTATAATCAGATGGACAAATGGACATGTCCATTAGCGTGGTTGTAAATTGCACTCGAGAGACCTACATATGCAGAGGCGCATAAAGTCAAAGTGCGTATGGAGATAACGGTAAAGCCTGGCGTGGCACGGGCAGGTAGACGCCGGGCACCGTGTGGCGTAGGTGAGCGTAAAAAACGTTTGTGCTGTTGGCCTATCCGTGTCCAGCGTCCCAACAGACAGTGAAATGGCTAATCAACGGTTGGCCGTGATTCTCAGACGCAGCCGCGGGCAACGTCTATCGGTCAGCCTTCACTACTTATCGATTCCTGCTTGTAATTGCCTGCCATCGCTCAAAAGCTTGAAAAGCTAACATTCACGGTTTGTGATTCCAATACGTTTTTTTATAAGTACACAATCATCCTAACTAAAGTCCGTCCGTTTAACTTCCCAAGTATTATATCTTCGTTTAGGATTAATTAAAGTGTGCATGCCGCCCATAAACTTCTCATCCCACACGTCTGAGAGCACAATAAAAGTTTAAAACAGAAGTACGTGGTAATGATAAAATATTGTTTCTAATGCAAACCGCAATTTATTATATTTACAAGTCATTGATGCTATAATCTATTACATGACTAAACTCATCAGCCAACGCAGAGTAAAATTGAACAAATTTATCAAGACGCAATTGTTATATATTGCAAGTAATCATAAATCGGGAGTCTTGAAACAAGAAGAAACTCTATGTTCCTGGGATCTTTCAGACAAAGAGGGAAAAGTTAGAAAAGCAGCAGCGATTTAAAGCAACACGCCACGCGCTCTAACTTTCTATGTCAGCATTATACTTTCATATGAGCAATTGGGTGCTGTGTTTCTTGTCTTTTTCACGCGGGTGTCTACCAATTTTGAACGCCCTACTAGACATTCTAGACAGGCTTGTCTGCACGGCAGAGAGAGAGAGAGAGAGAGAGAGAGAGAGAGAGAGAGAGAGAGAGAGAGAGAGAGAATGAGTACCGCGAAATTATTAAACGAGCCGTGGCCTATGAGCCTATTTAATTTCGTAGCTAATGTCCGTGCAGTATCCATGGCGTGAAGCTTAATCACGAGACGTTCCTATCTGAGTCTTCGGAAAATCGCAAATCATTGTACAATGACACGAGTCTGAGACTACGTTCGACGTACGCGGATTTTACTTATAGGTGAAATCTCTTGTTTCATAAGTGTGCCGCGTCTCCTCGGCATTTGTGACGATCCCTGTATACTACTGTATTTTTTAAGTCGACGATTATCTATCGCGACACAACACGACGGTCCAAAGTTATGCACTACTTTAGAGAGAAACCCGACCAGTCTTGGGCAACGGTTTTCGTAATCGTCTACCAATTGCCGCAACCACTTTACGCAAAAGTGGATAAGGAGTTTGCCGAACTCCGAAGCGCATTATACCGAAGCCGGGAAAAATAATCTGTTAGCTCGGATCAGAAACCACGTTAACGTTAACGCTTTACATGAAATTACGTTTTACAGATATGTATGAAATAATCCAATTTTCACATGTTGATCTAATTTAACTCCACAAAAATTAATTAAACCGAACTGAAATTTATGTAGGATTAAGCGATAGAATTCAACGTGCGAGGGTGGAGAAGGGATTATAAAAAAATGCTGGCTTCAGTTTGGACTCGAGAGTAGGACTTAGCGACGCGCTGAATTGTCCGGCGTTATGTTACTTTCCCCCAGGATCGTTAACATCGCGGGGACCTGCGCCCCGCAGGTAGCATACTTATGCTATCGCGAAATCCGAGATACAATGCCGGCCGATCGAGTTACAACGGCAGCACGTTTATGGTTAACGTGAAGCCTTCTTATGCTCGCATGACGCTCGTGACAAACTGCGTAAAACACAACAAGTCTATTAACGCCTAAATACAACGCACTATTTTAACGTACCACTTATGTTTCGGGTAAATAGCCCGAAAAATTTTACTTGATGGAAACTGATACAATGCTAACAATGAAATACAATTCCGACGTCCCAAAAAAGATTAAGTTGTTTGGTCTAATATTTAAAAAGCTATACAGAATTTGAAACGGGTAGAAATATAAATGAGGGTCATTGTATGTAAAATGAAAAGTAAACACGATAAAAGGAAACTATGAAAGATTACTTCTATCGAGCCTTTTAATCTCTCGCGCCTTGACATCAATATTTAATTGAAGCGATAATTCATTCCCACTATTTTGTTCTCCAAAATTGGATACTAATTATAGTGACAAGAATATCAGTTTATCGACTGTCGCATCTTTTGTTCAAATTAATGCTATTTGAAACGTTATCACTGTTGATACAAGAATTAATCCGGCATTACGATATGCGAATGTAATTATCGCGATGCGAAATCGATTGAAACCCCGGATGCCGGGAACTGAAAGCGACACTCGCTCGAAACAATCGAGTCGTTCGCTGACGTGCCAAATAAGCCATTCGTCGTTACGTAATACGTTTCTTGAAGCGATGAGAATGAGCGCGCATCGCGTCGTTGCACTTCTCTCGTTCGCTGGGCCGCGGATTTCGAAACAGAAAAATTTCACAGTGACTCATTGATTCAAGCTAATCACACGGCACGGCCGTGATTGATCGATTACGCTTTTTTCAGCTCTCTTCGTTTCCCCAAACAAAAAACGTTAACTGGTTCCGTTCCAGCAGCGTTGTACAAATACCGAGCCATTTTCTTGTTCCGCTATTTTTTAATCGTCGCTACTGACATTGTGTAACGTATCAAGAAATTGGAATAAATATATTGTTTTATTTGCCGAATATAATTGACTATATGAAAGAAAGACATCATCCTGATTTTTCCCTCTGTTCGTATCTTTTTTATTTAAAAACGTATGCTAATTTATTTTCACTGCTCATTGTACATAATCGTGACTTATCGAAGTTATAATTGATAAAAGCGAATAGAGGTAACATACAACAACACCGAATGGTTTTAACGACTGTCGAACGTATAGAAAGTTTGGAAAACGGATGGATCGATCACGTTTGTCCAATTCCCACGGCAGCGCGATTTATGAGAAGTATACACACAGGTAGATTCTACGTAGTCGAACCGAGCGAAATAATAAAACAACAAAAAATTATTTTTTAATGCGCGAAATTACGACCTTTGTACGCCTCGTAAAACGTCGAATTGTATTCACTCTCTAACTCTACTCCATCGAGTATAGAAAGCGGATAAATATGTATGTCAATTCCGTTCACAAAACTGCTGATTCCAACCAATCGTCAGTATAAAAGCAATAAGATACGAGCACGGTACAAAAGCAATAAAATTCTCTAAAAAAATTCATCGATAAACCGTATCCTAGATATTTTTTTTTTCAATTCCCATCATAGGTTTAACAATGCACGATGCTTTTACCGGTGATGAGGGACGCGTATCCTTAGTCGTTTATGTAAGCGTACAGGGATCTAAGTACATGGCCGTGAACGGACGAAAGGTAATCGCATGACGGCTCACGCCGACATTTTCAAGGAGACAGCTTACCGATTAACCAGTCGCATCTGCGACGCCTGTAATCTTTTAAATCTGCGGAAAGCGATCTCTTATCGTCACGCCACGTGTACGATTTTCCCGATCCCAAGAAAAAATGGAGCACACAATATGGAGTCCGTATCACCGGATGTATTCGCGGAAAGGGCGAAAGCGCGAAACAAGATTTATTATGAAAAAATGTAATTCCGCGTTCCGGTTGTACTTGTTCTTGCAATTATCTCCGTTTGTATACATTAAAGCATCTAAATACCTCGTATGAAATAAAGATCATCATTTTGTTATCAATTTATGTTTATTAATCTTGCATTATAAACAGAATATTCGTAGTATCAATTTAAAAAATATATGTTAAACACTAATTCCTTTTATCACTTAAACAGCGCAATATACATTTTGATTTTTATATTCCGCATATTTTTATGCAACACATGCAGTACTTATATTTTCTGTACGCTTAACGAATGAATTATTTATATGAAACGAGCTTTTCCACAATTTGTCGCGGTTGAGAACAATGACGAGAAAGAGAAGAAGATCTTACATGGAGCATTGGAGATAAAAAGTCTCGCGCAGTCGTTACGCAAACCGCGAAACAATTAAGTGCAAATAGCGGCAATGGGCTTTCTAAATTCAAGTGTGAATTAGTCCGAGCATGCATGTAAGCGCATATGTAACAGCGAGTAAAGCACAGTGGACAGTCGTGTCGCATGTGCCTTTACGATGCGAGAATCATGTTCTAAGCAAGGAGACGGCGGCGCGGCGTTTGGGTTACGCAACTCGTGCAAGGCAATGAAATTCGATCACCTTCGTCGCGTAATATCGCCACGACATGGAAAAAACGAGGTGCGGAGGAAAGGAGAGAGAGTACATTAAAGGAGACAAACGAGGGCGATGCGGCGCGATTCAAGCGACGACGAGAAGCTGGAAACCGTAGCTTGGCGGGCGAGGTCAAGTGAAGAGACAATCGCTAGTGACGCGCGACCTAGGAGGATTATTCGATCGAGGCCGATGAAATATCTCGAGGAAAGAACCTGATTCATACGACTCTGAACGGTTCCGCAGATAGACACGAATCGTCGGGGAAGAATGGATCGCGTTTTATTATTGAATTCGTGGTTTTCAACTCTACAATAAGTGTTAGAAACGATATCTTATCATCATTCCCACAGGAATTCAGAGGTGTACGTGATGACTTGCACGAAATTAGATTGTCACATATCTATACAGGAAAAATGAAAATAACATTTTTTTAAAACACTTATTAGATAGGTTTATTTTTCAAAATTTTATTTATCATGTCCAATATACTCTAAATAAAATATTACGCAGCATATATATATCCTGGGAATTTTTTAATGCTTCATTTCAACGTTTTAATTAATTCCACCTTTTTTGCTGCACTTTGCTGCCCTTTGATGATGAAAGCGTGAAAATGATTTTGCAGGAACATTACTTAGTAACAACGCCTGACGAGAAGCAACGCTGAGTCTTGCCTCGGATTAAATGATGTCGAAACTGACGTTATTAATAAGATGAGATCGATCGAAAGTTGTCGAACTTCTGGCCGAGGCTTGTTCCAGTTTTTGACGTCGCACGGTCGAAGTCAAGGCGAGTTACTCGATATCGTGCATGGTAACGAAGGCGAGGGTAATTATTTTTGAACGCGTATCACCTTGTGCCACCGAATATTGTTGTTATATGGTACATGCCCCAATGGATTTAGGACTTTTACGATGAAACTGTGTCACGATGAACATCGATTTAATACCACTCGAAAGTTTTGCATTTGCTTTCACCGATTTGTATTCGAATAAATATGTAAGTAACCGTGCAGTTGGTTCTTGTGGTGAAGCAAGAAACGCGACTAATGATCTTAGATGTGATAGGCAAGTATTTACTGAATGCGACCGTACCATGCAATTATTCAATAGAATTGCCTAATGCAAACGACAAATACTTTCAGGCGTTTGAGTTACAAATCGAAGAATACACTTTATTTACAATACGTATAACTTTTTGCGGAGATTGTATAACTAGGGCAACTGTAAATACTGATGGTTACATACTAAATACTTTGTATAACTTACTTCAAGTCTGCTCTAACAAGAGGTACAACAAGCGACTGATTGTAACTCGGTACTTACAGCTATAACCGATTTCTACTCTTTACATCAAACGAAACAGCATTGCATCAATCACGAGATAAACCAATCTGCGACTGTTCTTAATGCGATCTATTCCACTTACCTCTTGAGGTACGACATTGTTCTTAATCTTAAGGGTGGTGTTGGATGTGTTATTGATGGAGGAGAGCGTGGTGATGGTCGCACCGCCGACCGCCTTTCCGCTGACCTTGGTACCAGCACCACCGACATCTTTGTGCAACGTTCCAGGACTCTGAAATGAAATATCGACCTGTTAGAACAATGCGGAGTTCAACTTCCTTTTTTCATTCATTATGATAATATGGATGCAGCTTGCTGCCATTGAATCCTCGAATGAAACACAAAATCGAGACAAGATAAATGAATCCTCGGTTCAAGAAGAATACAAATGATTGTGGTTTAGCCGAGTTTTTTTTATTGTAAAATAATTTCGAAATGAAGTGTACATGTTCATCATCAAAATTATTTGTAGTGAAAGAATCATTAACTAAATCAGAGTTTCATGATAAGTTCAACTTATATCTTCAATGTATGAAACAAGAAACTGAATTATAAGTAAAATCGAGCAATTATTCAATCAGTTTCTGTTCACTCAGTTTCAGTACAAAGCATCTTATTATTAATTATCCTTCGTCAAAATATTAAAACGACTCGTACCGCATTTGTTTCATGTCTTTTTTTTTAAAAAAAAAAAAAGAAAAATCATTCGTTAAACGAGTTCCCGTCGCGCGATTCATCCGCTAAATGAAAACTCCCCCTGACATTTAAATTAATCCGAACGCGTTCGGTCCGCGCCAATTAACGTGCACATATTTCAGTAAACGTCGTACCGCGCTTTAAGCCCGGTCGCGGGCTTATTTCTGTTAATTAAGGGAGCCGCCGCAGTCACCTCTAATGTATAGCACGCCGTCTCATCTGCGTCTTGTCGCGGTCCGCCCCACTGAACGAGCGACTTAGTAGTAATAGTAGACAAAGAGCTGACGTGGGTGGTTTCGGATGTGACTCGCGTGTACTTTTATACAGTATCACTCCGTTCGGTAACGCACACGTGTGCGGATGCACGCTGCAAACGCTTATGCGAACGTGCTTGTATTGTATTTTCTACGCAATGTTGAAACGTTACGCCGTTGATAAAAATATGATAATCAAGCATAAAATACAAGTAGGCGAGACCAGGCGAACTACTCACATCCTCAAGGTTGCTGACAGCATTTAATTATTTATTCATAGAAGAGACCACGGATTTCGTGCATTTATCAAAAAATTCAACGCGTTAAACGTTGGATGTGGTGATAAATGTTTAAGTATCAAAAACAGGAACATATTGTAGTGTATAAATGATAAGAAAGACGTTTATCTGAAATCAATATTTCATTTTGACTACAATACATTTTTTATTCCGCACGATAATCCTCTGTCTACTAATGAGACATTTATAGAAATAAAGTGTCTATGATTGCACAGTTTAATACGTTTATTCTGTAATGCGTTAACATCTAACTTGATGAATAAACGTCAATTCAATGCAAATAAGAAGAATCATTTATTTATATGCGGTGGTGAAAACAGCGCAGTTAAAGATCGCTGGAAAATTACAGAGTTCACTACCTAATCACTATAGAGCATATAATCGGATAATTAACATAAATAAAAAATCGTCTTAATAAATCTTTAATGCTCAACAAGCATAGTAAATTCAATGCGTACGACAAAATATTTCCTAACGACGTTTTGTTCCAACAGCAGAAAACATCGCAATTGTCGAACGTATATATTTTTTTACGGCTCCCGTGATACATTAGTAGACATTTAGTGGTAATAATTCTTGCATCATGCTTTTCAGACCGCGAAAGGTTAAAGACCTCGTGCGTTAATATCCGACAATGAATCGCAATAAACTTTCTTCCCGCGGAAATGGTGGTATTGGATGCAATATCATAAATTAAATACGAGAAGTCTGAGATCTTTACGTCATTATTACTTTGTTTTTAGAATTACCGAACGAAATTTACATATTATTATATTATGGTTAGAAT
>NW_017132868.1:315455-318742 GCF_001652005.2 Ceratina calcarata | reverse complement strand
ATTTTAATGCATAGATGAAGAGAAAGAGTTTCAATTACGATTCTCTCTGTTCATAGCGGTTGAACGCGTTTCGTTGAGCGAGCTTAGGCGCGTCCGGAAGTAACGGGGCCGGTACTATTAAAGTTGTTCGACGTACCTGCCGCTTCATTATCAATGTCAAATTGTGTAGTAACCTTGTACTATTGCAAACACGGAGGTCAATGTACCTTCCAAGAGTATCTACTGCTACCGTATTGTGTAGCTATTTACCAGGGAAAGGCTAAAACAGAAACTGTTATTCGCGTTTCTCTCAAAGTTACGCGATAAAACCGGAAGATGCATCCTGTCAACGCAGCTCGCTTCCGTTTCCAGGACATTTACCACGATACTTTTGTACATTGTATTCAATTAATAAACATGATACCATCAATGAGAATTTTTGATATTCTTTCCAAATCAATATCATTCACCATTTCCTCGTGATTCATCTATTGTATTAAAACTTTCCTCAAATAGTTCCGGGACATTTTTATTTTCCTGGGATCGTGAGAAACTTCGACAATTCACATTTACTTCTGATATTTTCACTTTATATCAATTTTCTTTTATTAGTGAAACGAAGGAAAGAAACATTAAAAATTTACCGACAGGTGAAACGTTATCGTTCGGCGACTTGGTTAGTTTAATTGTAAATCCAAAAATTTATGTTACGAAATAAATATCCCGTCGATACAAAAAGATCCTGAAGGCCCCCATACAAAAGAGCAGCAGCAGCAGTTTTGTACGAACTTTTGACAAAAGCATGCCTCTCTGTTCGATTCCGATTTATTCAAATATATCTTTACGATTCAGTATCTTTACATTTAATTTTATTTTATAATGAGATTTCTTGTATCAGATTAATTTTTGGTGCAAGACACCTACCAGATGGTCCGTCCTAGGCAATGTGTTCTAAACGAAGATATTAAAGCTTCTTGAAGAGCAACGAAATGCCGAATAAACGACGCGTGCAACCCTCGTCAATGGTCGTGAAACGAAGAAAAAAAAAGTAGTCATGGGAAAGGTGGACACAAAGGAGCGATTCCATGATCGGCAGAAGGATGATAGTTCTGCGACGATGAACGAGGCGACATTACTCTACCGATGACTGCACCCGAAGAAAGTCATCGGGCGTCCCCTTTAATAATCTGTAATCGATGTTCTCGCTCCGGCAAACCTTCGTTGGTTCGCTTTCACGAGCCATTGTCTTCGGACGAGCCCGTGATTATGTTCCTTAATTAAAAAAAAGTAAAAAAGAAATACGTTTCACCCGTTTCATTCGTCCCTGCTAACTGTAATCTGTCTTAATTACGGAGAAGATAACGAGTCACGTTCATTTTTTACCAAGTATCCGGCCGATTCAAGCACGGTTTTCTGTATGTAGCATACGAACTGCAGTTACACTCCTTGACCTTTGCGTTACGTAACTTACGCGTTGCATGAGCCCACCAATTTGTGTTTTTCCTTTATTGCGTCGATACTATCTACTGTCGTTAATGACATCACTTTTATATATGTATCTAACGAAGCTCGTATTAATCAATTTCGTGAAACTGTCCTGATTTATAATTTGTCACGATAGAAATCATTTTCATAGACATCCTCTCACACGATTTTTATTTGGTACTACGCGTTCAAACAAAAGCAATATTTTCTCCGACTCGTGAAACCGCGTGCAAGTATGTAGATCATAAAGGAATTCAATCTCACCAAAGGTCTTGTCAATAAAATATGAACATAGAGGCACAGAGCGCAGATGTTACAATATATATGAAAGAAACATTAAAGTAAATAATATAGTATACAATACCGGAGACAATGTAAAAGAATAATTTCTTCATGTTTGTACTGATATTTTTCTTCAGCACTGTATACTGCAGAAAGTAAAAACGCATCGGACGCGGCTGCTGTTGAAGCCTATCATTACCTTTGCCAAGGGTCGGACCTTAATCTCTGATGGCTCTCACGTTTTTCCATTTTTCTCGGGACACCTGGCAGCACGCGCACTGCCTGAACTACATAGCAGGTGATCAGATTTGCCTCGTGGGCGTACAAGCTGCATCTTGAAACTTTCGAGGTTTCTTTTACAGCTACGGATATCTCTCACAATGCAATAGCTGGGCAATGATCCAACAAAAGAGTCGTACCGTGAGGCCAACCTTCAGCGAAAAATATTTAAGAAGACACTGATTTTGAAAGTTAAAGTTAGACGGAGAGATTCTTAATACTTTTTCAATAGCATATTACAATAGATAGAATTAACAATAAAATGAACGAATTAGTAATTATTCAATCCAGCAAAGCAACATGATTAAATTTTCAATTTCATTTAGTGGCTAACGAATTTATTACGGTGACTTAAATTGTAAATTTTTTTCGATACACCGTCTTCGCTGTGTGTTCCTTCCGATCGAGAGCGTACCGGTTCCACAGCTTTTGCTCGCAGCTTCCCAGACGGAAAGAAAAAAAGAAGTGAAAGGAAAAAGAAGCAGGAGAGGAAGGTAGGTAGGCAGAGAGTCCGTGGTTACCTGAACGCGAGCAAGGATCCCTTCGAGACACGTGCAGGATAGCAGATGTATCTCGTCTCAACACCTGCCAACCTGTGCACACAGGTACAAAGAAGAGGCTAGAGGTTTAGGACGGGGCAGCTGCAGCTGCTCCTCTCTTTGGCCGCATAGAAAAACGACCTTTTTCCGAGAGGAAACCGGGAGCTTTTTTGCGGTCCATTACTTTATTCACTGTGCACGATGTGGGTGGACCGATGGAATAAAATCTATCGAAACTTATGCATCGATTGAATGGTTGAAATTTTCAATATCCGCCGAAGAAACGGGATTCCTTACGAAGTACTGTGATAAATAAAAGCCTCTTATTGCGCTTTTTCTTTCAAAACGTACTCGCCAGATGAGATAACTAAGTGGTTAATAATTTAAATTTCCACGGAAATTGAACGGCAAGTGTTTCATTTCCACATATGTGTGATGATTTAGGTTCGAGTTTAACGAAGTTTTCAGATTTTTCTGTGATAAATGGTAACAATCGACTTTTTCTCGGTGCTTCGGTCACGATTCACGGTGAATCGTGACGATTAAAATCTTTTAAGGAACTAATACATTTTAACGACAGATCGATTTTAAGATCGGAGATAAGGTAAACGACCGGGTTCGTCGTCAAGTTTAACTACTTGGATCAGTAAAAACATGACTCTGAAGTTAAGTGGCTCTTTCCACAATTCACTACGGACACAGTCAATGAACTAACTAGAGATC
>NW_017132868.1:312791-313135 GCF_001652005.2 Ceratina calcarata | reverse complement strand
GAACAAAATATTGTTTAGTTTAATGTTAAACAATTACACATTATTTCTAGTGACTTTAAATTAAGAACGATACATTTATCCAAGATCACAAAGAAAAACAGATTTAAAAAGTGACTCAGGACGTAGAGACGTTCATATAGAACGAATCAAGTCAACAAGAAATGAGTCGGAACAAATTTAGATGTCGATGATGTACAGCCTTATATGCATGATTTATATTCATGGTTTTAGTTATACAGTACGTGATGGAATCTCGTCTCTTCATGGAGGAAACTTTTGAATGTAAAGCTGAACACAATAAAAATAACCGTCTATTTTTCTACAGTCAACCTTCAATTAAAATT
>NW_017132868.1:275072-312682 GCF_001652005.2 Ceratina calcarata | reverse complement strand
TTTTTTTTTTTTTTTTTTAATGCAAAGTTTTTATATGCTGGTGGCTTCTACAGAATCGTGCCACGATTTAGGTATTTCATAAGTAGTCCGCGGAATGGGTGTAAGTAAGCACTTATTGTTAGTCGAGACTCAGGAACGCAGGAAAGAATCGTAACTCGTATAAGATCTAGGCCAGTTGTCAATTGTCTTGCTGGTCGACGCACCAGAATGCAGACCGCGCGCAACTTGACTAATGACAACCATGATACGCACATCATTAATTATACATGTGTCCGGTCGGTTAATACGCGGTATCTTCAACCAACGATTCAGCAGAAATTATAACTATTTCTCGTTAGATTACTCGGCAGCGTATCATTCGAAAACACATACAGACGATCAGGAAATAGTTAAGGATGATTCAAAGTATTTTTCTCCCTGATGAATGACTAACTTTCGATTATATGGTTGCTTACGTAAAGTGACTTGATATCACAAAAGTTTTATTTTGCGTAAAAGTCCGCAGTCTAATTATTACAATATTGCAAATTATTTTAAGTGCAAATTTCTATGCTATCCACGCACCACGATAAGTTAATTGCTATTCATTGGGGAATGAGTAACTTTTCGAAAGTAAGTAAAAGTTCGTGTTAATATCCTGCCTGTACTCGCGATTTCTTAGCTGAACACAAGCTATACAGTGGTGCAAGTGCGAGACGAAGGATTTCCTATTCGGAACGTTTTCACAAGTATCAATTAGCCTGTGGTCATTGATCGGTGAAACCGCTTCTGGTATTAGCGACAGATGGTTAACTCTCAACCTATTTCTGAAACCTTGCAACACACGTTCATTCGGCAGCGAAAAATTCTTGACGCTCCTTTTTCTAGCAACCACGTGACTAATTAACGATCGTGTTCGAAAATCGTGTATGTGTATGAGATTTAGAAAAAATCTATCCACGGTGCCGTTCATTTTAAGACAGAGTAGACATCACACAGTAAAAATTAAATTAAAAATTAAAGAATAAAAACTAATCGCTTATCATTAAATACAATATTAAAATAATTAATCAATTTTGAAACGTATACAAATATCTATGGATGTCACTATAAGTAAAGAAATTGTATTAACAAAAATTCTTTTGTAATATCCAAATATAAATCGACATAATATAAACGAAAATCTAAATTCTTTGTTTCATCTTTTGACGTATGCCACTTTTATAATAACCGGCACAGTGAAGAACGAGTAAGTTGAACAAGTAGCACTTCAGGCTCCCACAGGGTTTTGAACCCTTAAGACATGCAAGAACCATGTTGGATACCTTAACAAAGTAATTATTTCGTACTCGAAAAGGTATCAAAAGAAGTATTCTCGAAAATGATCAATGATCTAGATTTCTTGTTCCATAGATACATATCCTTAGACAAGTAAAACTGGAGCAACCGATGAAAAAGTCTCACTACCTCGAACGACTAAATAAAAACTGCGACGAAGAAAACCAGTTAAACACAACAAGCAAACCATTTACACAGTATCAGAAGATATTCTTCCCGAGATCGATCAGCTGTCAAAGAAGAAGAGGCGGAAGTGGAACACTATGCATCAGACAATAAAAAAAAAACTAAAAGACTCGTATACTTGTCTCGAAAAGATCTCTGCAACACACCTTGCTAACAAAAAGAAAAGAAAAACGACTGGTATTACCTTTTTGCTCGGGCGACCGCGATTTTTGCGTAAGTCAATTGCGTTGCACGCAATAACTCTCCTCTCCTCTTTCGTTCCGTGGAAACTGGTCCCAGAAAGTTTGAGAAAGATAGATAGATCTCGACAATGATATCGAGGTGTACTCCAACTCGAAGTACACGCGGGGACGGGCGAAAGGGAACGTGGAAGAGCCGTGTCTTTCTCCGGCGAGGGTTAACCCGAGAAGAACGCGCGTTCATATAGAGAACGGAAAAGTTCGTCGTTTGGTCGCTTTGACTTTAGCGCAAGCAGTAGAACGAAAAAAGGGGTTGTACTCAAGAGGCGAACGTCTGTATTGCGACTAAAGGACAGGGAGAAGTCGAGTGTTTGCTTGCCAGGCGAATTATTTTATTGCTGACTGGCGAAAGGCCACGTAAAAACCGACTCTGAATGCTTACCCTTTTGCCTCTCATCGAGCTCGCGATGTTTGTTTCACGCCAAGGGAAGCGGTCGGTGGATGACGAAATATGCATGTACGTCGTAAACCAAAATCTTTGATTTGTGATGTAAATGAAAATTACAGTATGTGAATAAAAAATAACTAAAAAATGATCCAACTATTTGAGTATAATGATTCTCGCCTATTTAACCATTTAAGCATTACGAAGGAATGAGTCCTTAGCGAATTTCACAAAACTTGAAATAAAAATACAAATTCTTGCAAATTTTGCTCAGAAAATAGAACATTACCAGTGCAGTGATGAATACAAAAGATGTCAGACGTCAAATGTTGCATACAGAAAACAGAAGAAAATACATTTGAATTACTAGAGGCACGAACGAGACCATTAACTTATCAATTGCAATAGCAATCAGCGTTCCGAGAAGCACGATTCACTCTGAACATTTAGCGAAGGTCTTTCCAAGCGGTTTTCAATTCGCGTGCGTTTAGATCGCATGTGCGCATCGAGCATATTACGAAATAAGAAGAATGAGAAATACCATACAGATTGCCGGTACATTACGCATGGAATTAAATAATTTGAACTATACGTTTAAGATAGTAGAACGAAATACAAATGGCAAAGCAGATGCAGTACACGGTTAACATGCGACACTGACATGCGACAGTGATTTAATCTGTCGCTTACAGCCAGGAGAAACCTGCTCCGTTCACTGTTATCAGTCGGTAATTATTTAACCCGTCTAACGTTCGACGTTCATTGGCCTGTAAATCTACAACGTCCAATGACCGTCATTGTTATCAATCTCACCGCGTGTAATTTGATATCTGAACGAGATATTACAAGGAAAAGATGCAACAGAACAGTTTCCACAGGCTGTAACAGTTTCTTGTCTTGAGAAAATAAAATATTGACGTATGAAATGTGTGTTCTTCATATACGATCCAATAAATCTCAACCTTAGATATTAATTTTCCGTTTGCAAACGCTCTCTTTCATGTGTCACTGTAGAGTATGACGCACGCGTTTTGATTGCTTCGTATGCAAAAGGACCCATGAATTCAGGCACTCATCCCTATTACGATGGGGTGTGACCGATAGGGCTGGATGCAGAAAACAATGAATACGAGAAGGGTTGAATTTGGCGTTGAAATAAATGGGAGTTTTTCACTCCTCCAATGCGTACTTTGATCTCGATCAATATTCATTTTAAGGAACACGAAATACAGTGAAGCCCATAAATATTTTAAAATTGAATAATTTCTTTAATACTGGATTTGAAGAATGAATTTTTTTTAGGCGTTAGTGAGATTAATTTACTATACGTATATTGTTAATCAACCAGAGATAGTACAAATTTCATCGTCGCGACGTTGATTGGATCCGTTTATATAATGTGCACTTCACAAAGAAATGGTCCGATTTCTAAGTAAAAACTTGTGCCAATGCAAAAGGTGACCGTAACACTTCGTGATGTACTGGTTGACACTATTTTACAGCTATCGCTTTTGCCAACGTAAAAGGAAATCGAAATCGTCATGGTCAGACGTGCGTATTCAAGGAAGAAGGAAAATTCATGCGAACGAATCCGCGTGAGGCATTAGGAAAGCAGAGCAGAGAAGATGCAGACGCGTGACGCGTCCGGGAAGACGCGTCGCAGCAGTCATCGCTTTCGAAAATTTCTCCCTTTTTCCTCGAGGCTAGCGACAGACCCCTTTTAAACAGCTTTACCCAAGAGACCCGGGGAAGCTGCGCCAGGCAGCCCCGATGGCCTGTAAACACACAAGTGAAACTTTCACGGCCACGGGCTTGACCCGATCGCTTCGTTTCAGGTGTGTATAGACGCGTACACGCACACGACACGCGTATATAGTACGCGCGAGGTCGGGCAAAAAAACGAGGAGCAGCAGCAACGGTTGCGGTGGCCAAGCTTGGTAGGTCTCCGTGAGAGCGGAATCAACACATAAAAAGGAAACAGGTTATCGAATTAAAGCGATATCAGTACCGGTGGCTCGATACTGGTCCCGAGACGCGTAATTTCTATCCTCGGGCTATTCCAGGATTGATATTTGGAAGCAACGGTAACAACACCGTGTCTCCTCTCTCGGTACTTTTACCATTTTCGAATCTAGATTCAGTCCGGTTCGAATCGAAACTAGGCTCACAACACAATCGACTCCATTTACGAGAGAAAAAACTGTCCATATCACCTGTTTACCGACATGTCTTTCTACCATCAAACACGTTCATTGTAGTGACAAAAAGAAGTGTCTATACACGCTGTAAGACTGTTTATGTTGAAGATTTTCAGGAAGATTTTGTAAGATTCTCTGTTTCATACATACACTTATAAAAAATGACGGTGACTGCTGACACATACAGTCTTCTTACTTTCAGTGTTTTCTCAATACATTCGAATCTTTCCTATCTGAGTAATAAAAATACGCGTTTTATGATCGCACGTGCGAGAAGCATATTGTAAGAACAAACGATTCCAGGGACAGAATGACACTGTAGGTATTCTACATCAGCGTGGAACAATATGTTGTTATCGTTAACAAAATTATACAGTTAAAAGGAAACCAGATCGAAAAATGCGGGACTGATACGCGTAAATTGATTTCGTGTCGTTGGCTTTGCTTTCATTTCAGGTCAATCTGCTTCTACGTACTTACGTAAATACGTATGTACGTGTACGTATATTCTACAAGGATCTTATCGCGAGTCTCGCAGCGTGTGCAATTACGACACAATGACGACGTTCTATGCAATATCGACAACTAGTTATCGTAGCTCTCTCCGTCCCGGATCAATTTATTTATCTGCCAGCTGGAGAACAGCGGAGACTCTCGAGAGTGTTTCACCAGACGAAAAGAAACCGCCGCTGGAAGTACCGTGTGTCTGTCGTACTTGCACGTGTACGCACATGTATACTTAGTCCTTCGTCGGACTGTTCGACACTTTCGGGATTGTTTCGTTTCCATTTTTCACATTCTCTCAAGCTTATGTACATCCTAAACATACGTTGTCTTCTTTCCCTCCCGCAGCAGTGACAATGAGTTTAAAAGCAACTCGGTTGGTGTTCGCTTATATTTAGAGTACGCATGAGGAGAACCACGTCGTTCCATTATAGAAAACAGAGTCACGTTGCTTGCAACGTTATACCATACAGTACCGATCGTTCGGATTATTATCCGATAACGAAACTTATTGTCTTCTTGATAGTAATGATCTTTGTTATTTCGTACTGGACGAGACGGCTGTTGTACACATTATATATTAACATGTTAATCGAATGTCTGCCGTCCAAGCGAGGGAAATGCATATCTTCCGAAGGAATGAAACGCGAATTTTTCAGACTAAAAAAGCAGAGAACAATCGGCTTTGTCTGCTGTAAGAAAAATGTTGATAAGGCGACATACCTTTACCGTTTTATAATTAGATCGTTATATCATCTAAAACTCATTTAATTAGTTCAAATTACTTTCCACAAAAATGATTCTTCGAACGCCGATTTTCCGAAACGTTATTTATCTGAATATTCATTTATTCGAATAGCGAATGAACCATTTATACTGTCAATGCATGCATTTATTGAGGTACATATTATTTAATTTTAAATGGTTACAATTTGGAACACGTATGCTTTTTATTGAATCTCTCATTTCAATGTTCAATTAAATATTTCAAAAATTATGATGCCGTTTTGTCCGAATTTGACAAATATGTCATAGAAAAAGATATGCTGGAATATAGTACTAACTTGTGTACTATCGCAATAGATAGCGAAACTAAGCTTTCATTAAATATTGCCTTGCAATGAGTAAAATAACAAAAAGGAATAAATACATTATAATTGCTTGTTTACGAAGTAATCCGGAACTAAGAATGCTTCATCCTAGATTATGTATGTACTTCCTACATAAAAAACGTGCGGATTTAGAGACTTTAGTTTCTACTTTAATTATAACATGCATCGCAAATTTCATATTTTCAGACCAATTATCTGAAGGAGTTTATCTCACAATTAGTTAGGATAATCAACGTTCTACTGTAATTGCAAGGACTGACAATTTTAAAAACCGTTTCGAGTTTTTCCCCTGCAGTTTCAACCGTAAAGGTATAGTTTATCGGAGCAACGGCAAACACTTTTCTCAGTACGGCAATGCGTTTTGCGCCGTAAATGCGAGTGCCATTGTCCGTTTGTCAATACGGAGTACCGTATGTGCACCAGTGCAACCAGGCAGCGCTTTCGATGTACGAACGTGTATGGTTCTTCTCTCTCTCTCTCTTTCTCTCTTTCTCGTGACTCGTGTAGGGTTTAACGACACAATGCAATAATGCCATCATTTTTCCTAGCAAACAGCTTGCACATGTTTTGACAATCCTGTTTCGCTCCCTCCTTTTTAATTCCATTCTAAGAACAAGCGCTTAGTATATGCAACCCTTATTTCCTCGACTTAATTTGTGATCTACTGAAATCTACTATACATGTACATAATTGAAATCTATTATAGAAAGTAAAATGAAATATACATTTATTTTCGGAAATCATTGTATGACAAAGAAACTAATTTTTCTTAAGAGAAATTTATGAGACTGGACAGAAAAACGGATGAGGGTCAAACCGAAAATAAATTCGGACCTTCAAACGCGTTCGAAAATTATACAATAGCGCACTGTGTGCATTCAATAATGGGGTTGCGCGTCTAAGCTCGTACTCGTTTACGCATACCTATCCACGTGTGCTTGTGTTGTAGACGAACGTGAGACTCCTGGACAGACGCCTCCCGGTTCGTATATGCATCTGCGTTCCCGTCGAATGAGGTTAACGTTAATGAGGCACAAACATCTCCAGACAACCGTAGTCAGACCTTCCCTTTTATTCAACCCTGTCGTTAACCCAACGATAGATGCGTGCGTGTACGGCGTACACGAACTATTATGTTACAACTTTTTGAAATCGACCGTTCGTTCACCCTAGAATGACGACCATTTTTAGAAAGGTGGCAGAAAATATATTTAAAATTTTATTTTAGTAACGACAATGTCTCAGTAATCGGCATCGTTTGTCCCAATATAGAAGGAGTTTATAAGGTTTCAAAAATAAATTAATCTCCCGCAATTACAATGTGATTTTCAGTTTATATATTTATATTTTGTAGGTCTTATGACTTCACTACCTTATTTCACTGTCCCGTAGTAAATTCCGAATTTTTGTAACACTAATAATCTGATGTATGCTAATTTTCCTTATAAAATCGAAGTTATGAAGGTTTCGAGACTTCGCATACACGGAGAAGCAAAGATTGCATTTCGTTTTCATTGAGAATGGCATTAGAATTGCAGAACGACGCAATGTTTACGTTCTTGATAGGATTCCGATCTCTCTAGTCGTCTAGCCCACAAATGTTCTCCCGATGGAAAAGGATGTTCAATGAATCAATAGAGAAGTGATATATTCTTGAACATGTGAAACAATAATATAACATTTAAAAGTGATTGATATCACATAACGCGAAGGAATGTGAAGAGAAAGATCTAAAAATAATACCAAATTTTTTACGATATATAAAAAAGCCGCTGAAGGCCGCGGCAAAAAACCTTAAAGGACGTCCTATATATTTATACATATGTACATAAATGGTAGGGATCTTTTGAATCGCGTCTGCCTTCCGAAGGCCATATATCACCGGTCTCGGGTCACCAACAAGCACACGATACACGGCATGCCCACGTACCGTTATGTTCCTTCTAGAGGCTGGGTCCTTATCAAACGCACGCTATTCCACGACGACGACGACACGTATTACTACAGAGATGGAATCGCCATAGCGTTATCACGATTTCGATCAAGCGTGCAAGAGACCACGCGTTCCGACTAAACAGTCATGAAATATCTTTGAAGGTACAAGATCGTCTTGTTTTCTTTATGATATTATGTTCTAACCACTCTTTCACGTGTAAACCTTCTTATTTTCATTTACTTGTGATGGAAGAAAAATTGTCTTATTTACATCGACTTATCGGAGAATTAGCACTTTTTATAACTGAACAGACGGGTTGAGTTGGACGTTTACAGATGATTTATGAGGATGCTGAAATGGTTCGATCGGCCAAGCCGGTATCGAATCCGATAAAGAAGGAAGGAAGGTTACTTACTCCGTACAGGGATTTCAACTTAACGTGATTCAGAGCGGGCACGTCCACCATGGAACACTTAAGAAGTATGGTTGTGGTCTGGCTAGGCATCTTTCTTCCAGCGTCTGTTCACTTGTCACGTGTAACAAAACAGGCGGCGCGTCACTACCGTGGGAAAGGTCCATTGGTGTCTGCCAGCTACGATCTCTATCGATATCGTATTACACAAGTCTTAAAACCCAGGGCGACCAGTGTGAGCACACTCGAGAAAGAAACAAAGAAACAGAACTACTGGTATCCGTTGTTATACACCGATCGGTGTCGCGATAGGTGAGCGTATAGGCAGGATTGCGTTCCCTTACCGAAGAGAACGACTAAAATAATGTGACAAAGAACACAAACAATTGAGCGAGTATGAAAACACGAAAACGCGCGTTTCTTCGCTTGGCAGTGTACGAATTGGCAGTGCACCGTTACCGAACTCGATCGAATGATCGCGATACCACGTTCTTCGTCTTATTTCAACGGACTAACGTCGTCTCGATCCATAATTCTCGTGCGTCAATCGCCACTCGGCTATCGTTCAAACGTGTCTCCGCGACCGAGCAACGTGCATGCTCTCGCCTCGCTGACTGACTGACTGCTTTTCACTCACTCACTCACAACCGCGAAACCGAGTGGAATCGTAGTCACGTCTCTCCCCACCGCGACGCGTCTCCTTATCCCTGCCACGATACTCGGAACCAATCGTCGCACCGACGAACGCACACGCATGTGCGTGCGTGTGCACACGCACGAAAACCCTTGCGAGCGAGGAACGCTCGTAGCTTCGTAAAAAGAAACCGTCGCACACATACACTGAACTTACGCGTCGCCGTGCATAAGTGTATGTTTACTTACATCCCTAGCCATAGGTATATTTGTTAAAGAATACTAATTAAGTTTCTTTCGTTAAATCTTCATGTTTTGTATTCATTACTAGTATAATTAGAAGTCGAAATATAATGTATAGACTGTATTCAGTTATTTTTATTTCAATAACATAAAAAATTAAAACAATCTCTCATAAAAATAAAAAATCAAACATCAAAAGAATTCCGCAATATTCCGGTGGATTAAAATTAGCTAGACTTTACAGAAAAATTTAAATGAAATGTGACGTAAACCGCGTACGACTGAGGATTTAGAAGAACTCAATAACGGGATCTCCGTGAGAGATGTAAGATGAATCAAATTCGTGGAAGATTGAAATTCGAATTTTCGTGACGATCTTTTTTCGAAATTGCAATTATGAATAAAATATGAATGGTAAATATAAATGGAATTAAAGGTGTTATGTGAATAGAGAAATAGGTCACAAATACGCAATGTAAAAATATAGCTAAGATATAACTCAAATTTACGGCAGACTTTACGATTTGTATATGGTAGATGTATTTGTAGATCATAATCAACTTTTTACGCTTCGCTTCTTTTCTTTTCGGTAACTGTTTTATGATAGAAGAGAACATAGATTAATCGAATTCGATCGTGCGTACATACGCGACTGCGTAATATTCTGTACAAGTAAATATGTAATACGCATTCATTGTCATATACCGTCTCACGATATCAAGGAGTTTCGGATCTGATCAGACACGTTTGCCTTCTTAAGCGAAAAATATGTATATTCACTAGCGGGTCACAGAATTGATCAACGATGCGATACGAAGCTCGTCATCTAACGTTGACGAGTACAATTTTAATTTCCTGGAAAATCTACTACGAGTTCTACTCATGTCTGCGCGTTCTTGTTAACTCGTGACTCACTCGTTCATTCATAATAGATCGCCGGTATTCTTCAGCGAGTATAAATTCACGTGATCTTAGCAAAATCGAAGATGTGAAATAACTCTGAGTCAACAAATAAATCTGTAGCGAATCTTATTTAAACCTGAGTAGACTTGAGAAATCGATGAGATAAAGTCTGTGCTGAGTCAACGGATAAACTGATTCGACCCATTTCCCTGCGTGGTCTCCACTTGGGAATTTCCGTGGTTTTTAAAGTCATCGATTCAACGAATGCTTTTTGCAAAACGACAAACGTGTCTGTTAACGTTAACTCTTGTTTCATAGTTACCGATAGAACTCCTTGTTACATTTTGTAAATTGCGCTCTCTGTTCAACGTGGAAGCATTGTCGAGGCGAGTCAAACAATAAACTCAACAATGTAGGTTAATGTGCGCCAGGAGTTTTTTGATGTTAGTTCGAAAGTTCCGTTTATTCTAGAGAAAACATAGCATCGAGGAAACATTCTAGAAAAAAATCTTGAAAATTCTATTGTCCATACTATGGATATAAGTTTGAACTGATTTGGTAAATAATTAGTGCGTAATAGTAACGACAAAGGAAATTTTTTCACAATGGTTTAACAATCTGATTCGTATCTGAATCACAACTGAACGAAGACTGAAACGCAAATAGTGACTAAGATCCGGTACATTTATGTATTTCAAATGATGTATTGACACTTTCAACAATGTCAATTTTATAATTAGATAAGATAACCATTCGTATCAATAATTAAGAGCAATTAAAAAACGTAGAGTGAAGCATGGATTTAAAAGTTTTGATTACATTTAAATGTACAAAGTAGTCATTAACTGTAGAAATACTGGTAATTTCTCAATTGATGAAAACTGCCATTTGCAACAGGCGTAGTTTGATATTCTCACTAACGAGAAACTTGCTGAACATTCGTGATAAGGAAGTGGCGCATCAAACGATAACTCTTTTTCCCTGATGATCAACGGAAGAGACCAAAGTCGTAATCGTCGTAAAATGCAACGCGCACAAGCACGCCTTGTGCGACGCATGAAACAGGAAGAACACGCTGGCGAACGAATTTTTTTTCATCTCGGATCCGAGCGCGACCGCACGTTACGCCGCTCCGTGGCGTTTTATCGGCCTAAGATCAATGTGTCGAAGTTATGCCACGCATTCGTATCGAAGGTGATCCGAGCTGGACGTTATCCAACGACCGCACAGAGAGAGAAAACCGCAGACAACTCGATCGACCGATCGGCAGATTCTAGTTACGCGACAGGTGATAAACTTTTGCCTTCACATTTCAACGATTTTCGGCGGATACGTGTTCCCGATCAAATAAAAATTGGCTAGTTCTTGAAATTCGTGACGCGGTGAGGATTTTAATAATGTTCGTATTGATTCGATAGGTATGTTAGGCATTCGGTAAATATCCATGTTCTCAATTTTACATTTTACCAAATACCACAAGTCAACCGTAATTTTATAATCAAGAGATTTCATAGTAAAAAACCAATATTAATATACGTAACCATTATATTTTTATATTAATGTTTAATTAATTTTTAATATATCGACGTCTCCTATTCGTAAGATCGACGAATTTATGCAATATAACCATATTTCACGGATAGTTCAGCACGATATCAGTTGCAACGCAAAATTTTCAAATGATGTATTGACACTTTCAACAATGTCAATTTTATAATTAGATAAGATAACCATTCGTATCAATAATTAAGAGCAATTAAAAAACGTAGAGTGAAGCATGGATTTAAAAGTTTTGATTACATTTAAATGTACAAAGTAGTCATTAACTGTAGAAATACTGGTAATTTCTCAATTGATGAAAACTGCCATTTGCAACAGGCGTAGTTTGATATTCTCACTAACGAGAAACTTGCTGAACATTCGTGATAAGGAAGTGGCGCATCAAACGATAACTCTTTTTCCCTGATGATCAACGGAAGAGACCAAAGTCGTAATCGTCGTAAAATGCAACGCGCACAAGCACGCCTTGTGCGACGCATGAAACAGGAAGAACACGCTGGCGAACGAATTTTTTTTCATCTCGGATCCGAGCGCGACCGCACGTTACGCCGCTCCGTGGCGTTTTATCGGCCTAAGATCAATGTGTCGAAGTTATGCCACGCATTCGTATCGAAGGTGATCCGAGCTGGACGTTATCCAACGACCGCACAGAGAGAGAAAACCGCAGACAACTCGATCGACCGATCGGCAGATTCTAGTTACGCGACAGGTGATAAACTTTTGCCTTCACATTTCAACGATTTTCGGCGGATACGTGTTCCCGATCAAATAAAAATTGGCTAGTTCTTGAAATTCGTGACGCGGTGAGGATTTTAATAATGTTCGTATTGATTCGATAGGTATGTTAGGCATTCGGTAAATATCCATGTTCTCAATTTTACATTTTACCAAATACCACAATTTTGTAATCAAGAGATTTCATAGTAAAAAAACCAATATTAATATATGTAACCATTATATTTCTATATTAATGTTTAATTAATTTTTAATATATCGACGTCTCTTATTCGTAAGATTAGCAAATTTATGCAATATAATCATATTTCACAGATAGTTCAACACGATATCAGTTGGAACGCAAAAAAATTATATCTCAGAATACATGTACGTAAATAGAAAATAATGCAAATTATTGTCGCATTGATGTTCGGCTTAGAATTGTATAGAACGCTCTGCTGAAAGCTTAAATGCAATCTTGTACCATTCTTTCCAGATCTTTATTTAGAGACGATCTCAATGATTACAATTTCTAATCAACGAGAATAACTAACGACATATCTTATCATGTACAATTCAACAATAATCGCTTCCTATATGTATATGATAGTGACGCTACGATGCTGCGTAGTTAGAATCTTAAACAACGTTTACTCAGAATGTTTAACATAAAAAAAGTCACAGAAACCCAATTTACAAACTTTCTATCTTCCAATTCCGCGACAGAAAGTTCTGCATCCCCGAAATCATAATTGATTTCCCTATAAAGAGCGAAATAACGTTATTACCAGTGAAATTCACGATTAACTGGCAATAAAATGACGCATTCGAATTTTATTGCGTTATTGGATATCGTTCTCGTGTGGGACCACGAAAAATTGGGACTCTACGATCACTTACTTCCATGTCATCCCAGTATTTATCACAATTTCTATCCGCTTTAAGAGCCTGCAGTTTCACGTTGTCCAATCAAACATAAATATCGTTAAACAAATTTCACTTGAATGACAGTCCTTCTGTTTCCAAAACTCGTAACAACGAGATCATTAATTAAGAGATCAAAGAACAATATTAGTCACAAAGAGGTAAGTTCGTGAGCAAACTCATCGAGCGTGTTCAAGCCGTGATTCAGCAATTAGTAACAGGGCGCCATAATCCTAGTCGAGCGAGCACGCGTGTCTTCCTAATTTTTTTCGCACGTTTCATACCGAAAGAGTAACCGTAAGTGGACAATAATAAGGTGAGCACTGTGTGTCGCCGCGATTATGAGGATCTACCGCTTTGCGTAGGTGTCTCGATGCATGTATACATAGATACGAGCATACGCGAGATTTGTCCATTTTTGTCGTTGCGCCTCAATGGGGGAAAGAACACGAAAGAGGCGAGGAGAAGAAAAAACGAAAAGAAAAGAGTGCAGCCCAGACAGCTGTCTGACCCGATTCCACGAAAGGGTTTCCAATCATAATGACAAGGTAGACGAACGGTTTAAAAAACGAGTCAATAGCCAGATGTGCTGCGAGAAACAGGAATAATCGCAAATCCTGTTTCATGAAATTTTTTGAAGGAAGTTAAGAAAGAAACGAGCATCGCGTGATCTTCGAGGATGAAAAACTCGTGTTACATGTGGTGTTTCGAGTTTTCGTGGCGTTGGTCCCCCTATGTATTTGCGCCATGTGCTTTTCGTGACACTTTATGGTTTACATACGTCCTTCCAGTTCAAGTATAAGTATACAGTGAAGTATACAGTCCGTAAGTATTCGTAAACATTTCGAAGTTGCATAATGTTTTCAATACTGGACTTAATGAATTATTTTTATTCGAGTATTAAAGAGATTAGTTTTCTATCGAATGTATAACAAAATTTTTTAAAAATTGGGTAGTACGATAAAAAGAAGTAGGCTCGAATTTAATTTGTTTATTCGACTCTCGATATTGATCGAAATCGGGAAGAGAAAAGTAAACGTCGAATTTGTTAACTGTATTATTGAGGTTTCTACTAAATATTTGAAACGTTTCGTTCGTAAATTTAAATAAATTATATGGATAATGAACACAGCAGAGTAAGAATTGCAGTACGTTAGTGTTATCCTTTCATTTTCATATTGATTTTGTAACAATAAGTTACGGTGAAACATCGAACCGTTAAGATACGAGTTTATTAAGTTGTAAAGGCTATCGAATTAACGAGCCTATCAGCGAGAATAGACCGCGAACAATTTCCAAAGAATCTGAGAAACGTGACACTTTAACCGCTGCAGGAAAGAAAAAGCAAGCGTGATTTCCCCCGCAATGGACGTGTACACTTCTATACATACTTGCACACAAACACACGTATGACTATTAATGACTCACTATCGGAAATCCGTATGCGAGCAAGACTGGTGTACGGGTAATTAAATTACTACGTTCGATTCGAGAAATTTTAAGCCGAATAAAAAAGTTTAATTTCCGATATCGTGGAGCAAGGACCGGACGGAGAGATTAAAGTGCAACGAATGATAAAAGCTTGTCCGCTGAAAATGGAACATCGCGAAACGAACGAGCGGGTGATTCACCCGCCGTGATTTCTCGACCGCCATGATAAAAAGGGGAAATCGTCTCTCGAACTCTATGGAACCTCTTACTGCTGGATGCAATAACAGGACATAATATAATCGTTCACCCGAGAAAGAAACCTCTCTCCTTTCTGGATGCCATACACTGTTAAGCGCAATAAAACGGGTTTCCGCGTTTTAACACGCCTTTCCCGCAATTAAGATAAGCGGATCTCCCAATAAATTTCGGAGAACGGTTTTCATTATCTAAAGATCAATTTTTTAGAAACCGGAATAATAATATTGATAACTGTTACCAACGAATTTAGCGTCTGAGTTTTGTCATACTTACAATTAATTGCGGGTATAGTCATTGTACAATCGTTCTACGAAATGATCACTTGTAGTGATAACAAAATTTGGATCAAACCAATTGATAATAATCATCGATATCCGTTTTGTCGAAGAAGGATAAAAAGAATGATATGTAGCAGCGAAAGTGAAGTATGTCTTCTTGTCAGATTTATTCGAAAACGGAGAAGAAACGCACGCATCGCTTTCACCGACAATTTATCTGTATTTTACGCATTGGTTTCGTATATTTTTATGCGTTTGTATTCACTGTGTATGCAACAGACTGACAGCGAACGCGTTTAGAAACGCGTGCCGCACAGCTGACCGAGAGTCGACTTGCGTTTGTTGCCTTTGAAATTGCCGTTCGACGTAGATGCCGGTTAATTTCACGGAAGACAGGCATTCCAACGTAGCAGCCTGTGTAATCGTTATTATTATCATCGGCGAGCTCGTTAATATCAATTTATATGTGTTAGAAAGTCATCCACGTGTACAGTTAAACGCGTGTACATATGTATATTTTCACCAAATCGGATATGAAGCGGAACGACAGAAAAATTATATAATCAACTGAAAGAGAAACCGCTAAAAACATTTGCGTTAAATAACAATTACTTTCTCCCTCAGGTGTAATACGTACATTATCTGAAAATGTGTCGTGCATTGAAAATATATGTACATCTACTATATGTACGACAAAATTATCATAATGTTTAATATTAGTAATTTTATTTGTGTGGACCTGATAATACTTGTTTGATCTTGACAATGTACTGCAACTTGCTTGATCATCACATTAGAAATAATTATCGAAATCTGGAATAACAGATACGAACTAACTTAGACAAGGAACTATGGAAAGTAAATGATGAAATCGCGCAGGTAGCGCTATAACATTCTGACTCATTGAGAAGTGCGAATTCCGTTGCGTGAGGGGTGCTTGGCATACTTTATACTTCCGCGAATTCGCGTAAAACAGTAATGACGGAACTGAAATTTTATCATTAATGCTACGTAATGTTCGCGTGCCATTCTATTGGTTACAATAGTTTGACGGTTTAATAGATGAAATAATATTCAGAAACAAATGTGAGACGCTCGTTAATTTCATATTCCATCGCGACTTTAATGAAATAAAAAAGCAGATGCGAACTCGCTTCCGTTAATTGTGTATAAATCGTCGAGGTATTTTATAATCGAGAAAATTTTCGATCAACAACCTGGTTGTTCCATTTTCATAATGTATAATACATTTAAAATACGTCTGCATCGTGGATATCATTTACCACGATAGTACAGGCTACTGCTTTGAAAGGGTTACCGCCACCACTGCGCGGCATTACTAAGCGAATTTATCGAAATGAGAAAAGATAAACGCAGAAAGTAGTGATAAACAAAAAACGCATCAGTGGCAATAATACCACGTGCATAAGAAATGCGAAAAGACGCGAAAATAATTCCTGCACAACCATAATCTGATCTACTTAATTTCTCCTTTCGCATAAATTACTAGACAGATCGAATCTACCTCCGATAAATACTTTCTTCGACTTTATTATTTATTTCAATTCACTTTCGCTCTTTACCAGGTACATTTTCTGGGACATCGGTATCTACCACGTTATCTTCTTTATGAAGCTTGCGACCAAAAAGTATTAGGGGCAACATTTCTCGTGTACGTGTTCTTGAAAACGGGAAAGATAAGTACGTAGTCGTATAACGATAAGAGATTCGAAAACGTGCGGATCTTTGTTCTTTTAAAACCACGTAGCCGAAGCGCGGCTGTGTATTCTTGGGGGGTCTTATCGTCCGGTAAAGTATATTTTAGAAATATAAACGGCCGGCCGATACAGGTAAGAAAATTGTTAGGGGTGCAAAAACGTCGTTTGGTAAAGGGTATAGAAACGAGCCGTGCAAATGAAAGGTGCCTGAGGCAAAACGGAGCGGAGCAAAGCGATGAGAAGAACTCATTGACCACGGTCTGCACCACGGTGCCCTGGAACCGATCGTTTAACAATGAAACATGAAAAAATGCGGGCTTTTCCTACGTTTAATAGTAACTCGTTTTATATACGCGGAAAATGAGCCGTAAAATTAATTATAAAAACAGAAATTGCATAATATTGATTACGATTATGATTATCATTTTAAAGTTAGTGAAAGCGTTAATATAGCATGTACATTGTTACAAATTATGACTTATAAAAGAGAGAAGCAGGTGAAGACAAATTGTACGTATACATATACATGTACTTTCACTCGCTGTCTTTGAGTGCGAATATAAAATATGATACAGGAAAGAATGTTCCTGAGTCGAAGTTCCTAATAAACTCTTAAGAAACTCATACAAAATATCTGATAATAAATTATTATAGATAACCAATGGCCTTACGTTAATGTGATACAATTAGAGCGACACATAACAAATCGCTGGCATATTATAGCTCAGAATTGCTCAACCGTCCACAATCGGTATCGAAGGTACAGTACAACTGATTGACAGCATTAAATCTGACATTTCTCAGCAGTTTTCCCAGGAGCAACCAGGTGTCCTATATTTTCCCCAAACGAGTCTCGCCACGGTCGAACTGTTAATAATCTTTCTTTCCTACTCTTGGAATTGCAACGTGACGACGTTTCGCAATTATTGCGCTACTGAAATAACAACGAAGAAAACCGGATATTGCAAATTTTCCAACAAAAGGCGGTGGGTATTGGTGCTCCCGGTGTCCTAGTTTTCAAGGAACGAGTTCCACCAACTAATATGGTCGATAATCTCAAGAAATTAGATTCCTCCGGTTTTCTGTATAACGTTTCATAATGCAGGAAAACAAGATATTGCAAAGTACACCATATTGGTTCCCGCAATCGCGTTATGTCTCGTGGATAATTGTCTACGTTCCAATTATCGAGATTCTCTGAAAATTACCGAGAAAAGAATGCATAGAGACAAATTAAATGTTTTTCGTTTTCCGATTCTGTCACGACGTTCAATGACAGATTTAACCTGCTGAGCTGGCTCGTCATTTAGAACTGCTCTATCAATGAATAAAGTGTAGTAACAGGAAAAAACTGACAATAAACGCACATCTATGAGAAGAATGGATGCGTCACTTTACTGGTAACATGTATATTCAAGACAGAAGCTTTCCTCTACTATGTCTAAAGTAGTAAAGTAGGCTCTTGTATAAAGGAAGAGCAGAAAAGCAAGTCACGAATTAGCAATTGATACTGCTTCACTTTAAAAGGTTTTTCAAGGATGACTCGGGAAAACGCAGCCGAGACGTCCTATACCAAGATTTCGAAAAGATCGCCGAAATAACGACGCGATACTAATCATTTACGACGAGCATGACATCATACTTTTGGGGCCCAACGCTGTTGCTAGCCGATGTAAAAACATCTGGAGCACATCAGTCCTTCTGAGCTGAACGATGTTGCCTAGGTTCCAAATTTTCTTCCACTTATCTTAAGGTCAACCAAAGCAAAAAAACTACTTTTTAAAATGTAATCTTCTGTATGCAGCTTCCTAAAAGGAAATGTTTCGACAGTTGTCGCTGGGACAGATAAGCATTTGTAGGCATGGAGGATAAGATTAGCAATGTAGATAATCGTCGAAAAACGTCATCAAACTCTGTGCGAAGGGAAAACGTGATCACGTGCACGGATTAGTCAGGAATGACTGTTCCTCGCTCGTTCCGTTGCAACTAAACCCGCGATAGTGCATTAGTTGTTCAGATTGCAACGGAAGTGAGTCACTTTTAATGTGTCTCTACCATTAACAGTCTAACTTTGACGAGTGAGCACGCGACAGGTAAATGGTCGTTAACGTCAGTTCGTTTGGAATGAGAATAGTTGGTTCAGTTAAGTGTATGACATACCAAATTTACAAGTACAAAATAATTGTATACTAAAAAGTTTGGGTGTTCGTGATGAGTTAAAAAACAAATAAGACTGGATATCGCGAATAATGAATTGCTTTGTAATCATAGTTTACTTTACCTCTTGACAGTATCTCGTTTGTTACTATTTTATTTCACTATTACACGATGACTCACTTAGCGAATCTCCAACGGCGTGAGTAATACACAGTTATGAATGAAAATACCCGTCGTCTTGACGACCAGGTGAGAGGAGGCTCGCATACTTCAGGAAGCTTCGCTTTTATGAATGAACCAGCCACGTACTTCCATATGCACGTTCATACTTGCATACACGCGTGTAAAAGCGTCGGCGTGCACCGTTGGCACATATTGAAGACACAGTTTGCCGCGTGATCGCAAACGGCCATTGAACCAAAATTGCACAGGTCAGTGTTAATTGAACAACACCATTGATTCAATAAAATGAAAGGTCAAATAAGCGGTGTAAAACTATTGATCTGACTGCATAGTGTTCATGCAAATAATTTGCATGCTCGCTTTGTTTAAACTGTTGTATTAATTAGGTAGCTCGAGTAAACGCAAAGGTGTAAATTCGTTTTAAGGGATAGTCAAAGTTCGCACGATCATGGCCGTGTATGCATGTTTGCACTGTCAGGTTGATAAGATCTTGCAGTTGCGTTCTTGCTAACGGGATAGGTGACGCGTGATGACATTGCGTGAGAACCAGGAGTGGATATATGGGATGAAATATTTTATCTAGTGGGACAGGTTTCAAGCTTTCGAATAATAGTTTCACAGATGCATTAATGAGAATCTTAACAGTGTGTTAGAAAATTCAGATATCAATCATTATCATTTCCAAGATAATGTCAATAACATGTTTTACATGATAATTATTATCATTCCTTTAATAGAAACTGCACAGAATGCACAAAAATTACTGAATGCGATAAACTCGCTTGAGAAAGAGGATTACACAGCCAATTGCTTGGCGTCTAGATTCTAGATGGTGAGTATCTAAAGAATAGAGGTAGAAATGAAAGTCTCGTTGTCCTATTGAAGAATAGTCTCACAGCGAATCCGACGCATATAGTCTTCGCATGTAAATACATATGTACGTATGTATATCCGTGTGAATGCTTTCGCATCGGTGCATCTTGTAAGTAAACATGTTAGCGCCCACTCGAGAATATCCACCGTGGTTCTCAAACTCAGATACCCTCACCAGTCGTTCTTGAACCCTCTGGGACCACCAAAGCCGAGCGGTTCCGAGATTTTGTTATCGCGATTAGCAATGAGCAAAACGATAACACGTATCTTGCTTCGTATCGCTTTGGCAGATACCCGTTGGGTCAGTTTACTCTTCGCGAGGCAGTGCAAATTACTTCCTGCAGTATCGCGAATTGGTGGTTGAAATGTTTCTTTAGTGTTTTGTTCCTAAAGAGGGTTGAGGTTCTGATAATGAATGAGCTAAACGTTCTTCAATATTTGTTTTCATCGCGCGAAAATTGTAATATAAGTTTTAGATAGATTCTCTTTATAGAACAAGATCATTAAAGTCTTGATCGAGTTTTGATCGGTTACAGCTTTATCATATCATCAAAAAGATATTAAAACTAAATTAACATAACATCATCATTTCGTTATATTTTAATTAAGTGTGACACGATTTTATTCAGATCTAAATTTCATTTTTATAATTCTGCTTCTTAAAGAAGAACGGGATTGCACTAAAAATACAAACGATATACTGTAACGTTAGTGTGTAATACTGTTCTAAATCTCTAATCCGACGAAACTCTCGTTTACGAACGATTAATATTGCATCCACGCATCCCGCCTACGTGTCTCTATTAGATTTGCGAATCTTCGCTACCCACGCTTGGCATTGTATCATAATACGATTCAGAGAGTCCGTCTATCGTGGAGATTCTCATGATTCATCGATACCTCAAACTGTCTCCTATTTCTCAACCCATGAATGGATCCTGAATCGAACTAGACTTGTACTATGAACTATTGCCTTTATTCTATCTTCGAAATATCGATGTAACTGACGGTCTCAACAATTTTACGTAACGTACATATATGTATACATTCGTATGATTCATGTTTGATGCAGAGAACGTCAGTTCGAACTTGTAAATTCCATTATACGTCAAGGTTCCGGAAATCCGGCGGGACACACGTCCAATTCGCCGCTAACTAGCGAATTTATATGAACGACTACTGATGCAATTTACTATTTAACGATCTCCAGTAATTATGCAATTGGACATCGCCTCGCTACAATCGCCGATTAACGACTGAATTTCCAATCAAATCATACTTATATGTTATAATAGATGAAATTTTATTGCAAACAACGTTTAGAACATGCTTATTATTGTTCGAGTATTCGTTTTTGAAATGTATACGAATATTTATGGACTTCAATGTAATTAAAATTTAAAAAAGATCATACGAAAATTACGCGACTGCTGCCTTAAGAGAAACGAGGAAACAAAGCAGTATGAAGTTTAAAAACATCAAAAATGGTTTTTCTAATTGCAACCGCATCCTTTGGAAAACCGTGATATTTATCGCGGTGGTGCGAGCTTTGAAACAACACGGCTGGTACCCTCGCCGCGTTGTTAACGACGCGGTGGTAATTTCTGATCTAGGCCAACGATGACGTGGACCAAAGGTCGTTTAGAAAATACCAAAAATCGCGGTGCCCAATTTCCAAATCACTCATCGAGAATTGGCTTTAAGATAGTCCTGGTTATAAAATCTCCACCAAAAATTATACGCGTTCAAAATATAGAGTATCAAACATGTGCCACTATCTTAACTTATAGTCAGAACATTTTTAATTCCGTTTCAGATATCCTAAGTTTCATAAGATAATTTTAAGGTTTTATATACCGAAGTGCATTATAATTCCATTTACAGGAAATAAATTAAAGCATATACGTAGCTGGCATTAGTATCCTTCTATCCATTTTTCATAGAAATTTATTTGAAAAATCGTTGAAGTTTTGTTTAGATAAATGGAATTTAATAAACATTTAATCATGCTGTACAACATGTACTAGATTCTGAAATCATTAAATATCTCATCGTAGCAAGATATCTAAATTCTCCCAAAGCCCCGAATCATCAACGATCGATGATCACTGCGTTTCGAATCCATTCATCAGTATCATCGACCGACGTCTCGCTCGTTAAAACGTCTTCGCCAAATTAGGTGGCGGCGTTCCTTCCTGTACCGTCGCTAATTAATCCCCGGGACGAGTGTGCAACGACCTATTTCAGCGGACGGTTCCGTTTTCGATCGAAGTCTTTATTGTTCGAGTATTCGTTTTTGAAATGTATACGAATATTTATGGACTTCAATGTAATTAAAATTTAAAAAAGATCATACGAAAATTACGCGACTGCTGCCTTAAGAGAAACGAGGAAACAAAGCAGTATGAAGTTTAAAAACATCAAAAATGGTTTTTCTAATTGCAACCGCATCCTTTGGAAAACCGTGATATTTATCGCGGTGGTGCGAGCTTTGAAACAACACGGCTGGTACCCTCGCCGCGTTGTTAACGACGCGGTGGTAATTTCTGATCTAGGCCAACGATGACGTGGACCAAAGGTCGTTTAGAAAATACCAAAAATCGCGGTGCCCAATTTCCAAATCACTCATCGAGAATTGGCTTTAAGATAGTCCTGGTTATAAAATCTCCACCAAAAATTATACGCGTTCAAAATATAGAGTATCAAACATGTGCCACTATCTTAACTTATAGTCAGAACATTTTTAATTCCGTTTCAGATATCCTAAGTTTCATAAGATAATTTTAAGGTTTTATATACCGAAGTGCATTATAATTCCATTTACAGGAAATAAATTAAAGCATATACGTAGCTGGCATTAGTATCCTTCTATCCATTTTTCATAGAAATTTATTTGAAAAATCGTTGAAGTTTTGTTTAGATAAATGGAATTTAATAAACATTTAATCATGCTGTACAACATGTACTAGATTCTGAAATCATTAAATATCTCATCGTAGCAAGATATCTAAATTCTCCCAAAGCCCCGAATCATCAACGATCGATGATCACTGCGTTTCGAATCCATTCATCAGTATCATCGACCGACGTCTCGCTCGTTAAAACGTCTTCGCCAAATTAGGTGGCGGCGTTCCTTCCTGTACCGTCGCTAATTAATCCCCGGGACGAGTGTGCAACGACCTATTTCAGCGGACGGTTCCGTTTTCGATCGAAGTCCGAGAAAAGGTTTCGCGCGCCTCTCGAACAATCAACTACCGTTGGCTAGAGAAAGTTACAGGACACAACACTACCAGGTGTTAATTAATAGGTTGACGCCGGGAATAATTAACGCCCGAATCGACGCGAGGCACGCCTTCCTTTTGCACGATTGATTGCAATTTCGTTTCGAGTGTGAACAGACACTACGTGAAACTGAAATTCTTTTCCTGTAGACGTATCCAAGAAACGAAAGTGGTTTTCGATAGACGTATTAATGGGCGAACGGTGAACAGATGTCCAGGTTCTCTTAAGTTTCAGGGATTTAAAATAGAAATTCGTATACATACGCATATGTGCATTGAATGCCGCGATCGGATTTAATTCACATTCACGTTTCACTTTGTCGGATTTATTGAGCGTTTTTCGGTGTTAGCACGTCAGGTCTGGTCTGCAGGGAATTAGAGTAGAAAGCAACGCATAGTTGTGGAATAAATCAACGGTGATTTAACGTAGATACACGTAATTATAGTGAAATTGTCGAATAGTATGAAATTCTTGAATATTTTTCATTCTGCAAAGTATAACTTTTACTAGATTCAGCGTACCTTGAAAAACGTTTTGCCAAAAGATTTTATCTGTAATTATTATATTGTACTATTTACATAATTCCAGTCCCGTTCCTTGAATCAATTGGATCGTACGTGAACGTATTGTATGGTTAAAATTACAGTAGATGGTATAGATTTGCGATTACTTTCAAATTGACATACTTTCGCTCATCGACAACATTTAGAAATGCGATCTTCAACATCCTTTGACTGTCGTTGCCTTTGATACATCGTGGAATTGTGAACGCTTCCGACTATCATCCGATAGACTCCGATAGAGTGTGAGAACATGCAGGGGAATGCGAAAACGTTTGCAGCGGCGGTGCTATAATCGAACGCATTCATTATCGCGTTTTGTACACGACCCATCGAACATCAGGCTCTACCGATGCTAAACCCGAACGACAGCTGTTTACAAATGATATCAATCGACATGAAAACTGATGAGACCTTGTTTGGTACGATTCTTAGCAGATGTATATCCTGTTGTCAATTCTTTCATCAAGTATGCCACCGAACCAATACATACCACATATCCTGTAGATTGTGCAGATAATCGATATTTTGGAGAAGCTACCTACATCAAAAAATTGTCTAAGAATATAGACACGAACTTTATATTAGACTCCATTACCTTAAATAAATTACGTAACAGGTTGAATAGTCGAGTGACATAATTATTATAGATGAATAAGATATAATTTGCTAATTTAGGAATTTAATATTTGGATGAACATCTCTACCAGACGTCTGCTCAAATTAGGCTCGGAAATCATCGAGGTTGCGAGTGTTGTAAAATGATTTCTAATGCAAACTGAGATTGGCCCGTTACCACGAATTTGACTGCGGGCCAAAGAAAAATATGACAAACGTCTGGTTTTTAGTTTAGAATCTATTTACGTGGCCTTTATCTATCGAATATTTTAAGCACAGTCAAAAGGATTGGTCAGTATGCACCGGGAAACGGAGATATGTAAGAGAATACTGAAATTTATCGCAAGCTGTAAAAACAGGAAATATCGTTCCCTGCGATAAAAACGTGGCCCGTTGGGAAATCTTGGAATTTCATGTTACCGCTAGGATCGCAAGCGACTTAATTATTTCCACGTTACCGCGATCAATTGATAGGAACGTGGATTATTGAACGAAGGCGTGATTTATGCCAGCCAAGCGGTATTCATTGATGAAGTCGTCGATTTTCAACAGAGAATGTTTATTGGAGAATAATGTTGTATTGCAATTAACTTAAGGTGTCGGTATATCCTGTGCTATTAAGTCATTGAGATGCGATAAGTGAAACGTGTGTGATTTATATGTGATGAGACATCGAATCTCGATAAGAAGCAGTCGAGTGTTGTAATTGATAATAACTTTTCTTCAAATAAATCAGAACCTTTCTATTTACTCAACAGCACAAGCACAGAATTCACTTCCCAACATGTACTTCCAAATTAATTACTGATGAAAGTTTCGTGTTGATAATTTGTAACTTGAATCTCCTTTCATTTCTGTACGAATTATTGTGTTTTATAAAGTTATAAGAAACCTTCACATGGAAGTAAAGAGTCGATCGCAATTTTTGTCATTAAATATATTACGGACTATTATACAAACATTCTTTCTTTTAATTCAATTTTTATTTATTGTAAAATGATTTCTAATGCAAACTGAGATTGGCCCGTTACCACGAATTTGACTGCGGGCCAAAGAAAAATATGACAAACGTCTGGTTTTTAGTTTAGAATCTATTTACGTGGCCTTTATCTATCGAATATTTTAAGCACAGTCAAAAGGATTGGTCAGTATGCACCGGGAAACGGAGATATGTAAGAGAATACTGAAATTTATCGCAAGCTGTAAAAACAGGAAATATCGTTCCCTGCGATAAAAACGTGGCCCGTTGGGAAATCTTGGAATTTCATGTTACCGCTAGGATCGCAAGCGACTTAATTATTTCCACGTTACCGCGATCAATTGATAGGAACGTGGATTATTGAACGAAGGCGTGATTTATGCCAGCCAAGCGGTATTCATTGATGAAGTCGTCGATTTTCAACAGAGAATGTTTATTGGAGAATAATGTTGTATTGCAATTAACTTAAGGTGTCGGTATATCCTGTGCTATTAAGTCATTGAGATGCGATAAGTGAAACGTGTGTGATTTATATGTGATGAGACATCGAATCTCGATAAGAAGCAGTCGAGTGTTGTAATTGATAATAACTTTTCTTCAAATAAATCAGAACCTTTCTATTTACTCAACAGCACAAGCACAGAATTCACTTCCCAACATGTACTTCCAAATTAATTACTGATGAAAGTTTCGTGTTGATAATTTGTAACTTGAATCTCCTTTCATTTCTGTACGAATTATTGTGTTTTATAAAGTTATAAGAAACCTTCACATGGAAGTAAAGAGTCGATCGCAATTTTTGTCATTAAATATATTACGGACTATTATACAAACATTCTTTCTCTTAATTCAATTTTTATTTATAAAAATGCCATCTATGCAGTGTCACGAACGAATACGGAACGCATGAAAAGCAGAATGCCAATTAAAAGTCTATCGTTCGAAGAAGAACAGATTCTAAGAATTGGTTCAGGTAAACGAAGAGAGCGTCTGTCAAGGATCCAGTTACCGTACTCGATCATGGCCGCCCTTCTCTGTATAGAATCCCACGGACGAAATTGGCCGTGAACTTTTCTGACCCAGTTGCTTACATAATTGATTCGTCTTCGTTACCGCGACTACTCGTTCCTCCTTCCCAAGCAAACGAGCGACGCGACGCGATGCAACGAAATTACGTGACCGCCATAAACACGAGACGCGATCAATCGCGACAGGTTACGCGTGATGCTTTCAATATTCAGGGGGTCGATCAGGCGATCGCTCCCGTGGTGCACTTCTGCACTGTTAAAAATCAACAAGTCAATCGGGAAACAATTCACGTTTAACAGATACATTTTCTAGGAATTAAATTAAACGAGCTTTCTTTTCATGTTTCAAATTAAGTCGCTTGACTACAGAATATTTTATTTCTTGTATGCAATGGAAATATTTCCACACCGGAAATCGTGTCCGTAGTCGAAGAATTAAGGATATATTGGCTATACAGTCAATCCCAAAAGTTTATGTACCTTAAAAAAACGCATTTCCTATAATTAAAAAGAAATCAGACGTCCGAAGAACAATGCTAATAATAAATAGCTACGTGCTAAAAAGTATAGAAGGAAATATCTAATTAAGTATTGACGCTGACGAAAAAATTATTATTTTATATATTTTATATTTATTTTTATATTTATTATATATTTATTATTAGCAATGTTCTTCCGACGTCTGATTTCTTTTTAAAAAATGTGCATAAACTTTTGGGATTGACTGTATAGCCAATACATCCTTAAGAATTACAGGGGTTGTGTAGGTTTTGACATGATTTCAAGAAAGTTTTCGATAGAAGAAAAACTTATTGCTTACTCAACTATTTGAAAATGAATTTTATGTTCGAAAGTATTCGCTAACTAGCTTCCGCGTAATGTGACTATAATTTCAACTCAAGTTAACTCACCCTCCCCGTCTCTTGATACAAAGATGCACGTTCTTTGGAGCGCCTACTCACCTGAAACAGAAATAATATGATTGTCACTTTACTGATCATGAAGAAAAAGGAACAGATGTACAGTATCGATTTCAATATAAAGGAAGAATAAAGCAATAGAAAAGTTTAGCATCGTATTGTACAATATAAATTGAAAAAACATTTCAAATTCGTCATTCAAATAGCATAATTCTAGTGATACTTTTATAAAATGCATAAACGCTAAAAGATTGTGTTAGATTTCGGCAGTCAATCAATTAGTCAAACGCTTAACTATTGAGCAAGAACAAAAGGAGAAACGAGGGATTAATCCGTTTCGTGACGCATTTGATGTTCGTTCCGGTGGTCGCGAAATTTTTACCCGGGGCCGATTTTATTGGCCACGTTCCAGCTGGATAATTTTCATAGAGGAGAGACGGTGGCAGTGCAACGACTGACAAATTGCATCGACGGTGTCACTGCACTCCGGCAACGTGCAACGTTGATAAAGTTCATTGGGTCTTTGTCGTTTCCCGCCGTCTCTTTGTGCCTCTGCCACCGAAGAATAATAGCTGTCTCGATAAAGCTTCCACCGCGAAACAAATTGACGGAGAATACGAGCGGAACCGACTACGACAGACCTCACTCTTTAATTTAACGACGAACGACAGCTTCTCCGTTTTTGTTCTTCGTATCGAGATATTTAATTTTCTCCGATTACTGACTTCAAATTCAACATGCAGTTCAATGTTCTCGATATAATAATGAATGGAATGAAAAAAAGATGAGGAACATCACAGAAAAAGGCAATGAGGGGGGGGAGTCAGTGAAACGCAGTGATCACAACCCAGCGTCCCTTGTGCCACAAACAAATCATTTTCAGCTAGAAAGAGAAAGGTATCCCACTTTCTTCTCTGTCATTTTTCGATCACGCGTTTTTAACATGTAATGGGCAGGTACAGATGTATGTATGTGTTGGTGGTTTAATCGTACAGTATTTAACAGTATGTCTCGCAGTACCGATTGAAATCAGCCACGAGTCAATTCATGCGACAACAATTATTTCATTGAACAATTCGTCGAGTCCAATGCAAACGGCTTATCTGAGGCACGTATCGGATGATTCGCTATAACGAGGAAGGTCTTCTCGTTCGTAAAAGTTAGTCGTGAAACGAAAAGCTTAACGAGGTGCGGCTCGAGGGGTTTTTACCAATCGCAGGCCGTTTATTTGCAAATTGACAGTCGATTAACGATAGATCCTCGGCGAGTAATCGCGTCTTCTCGCAAGTCATCCCGGCAATCGACCGATTAAAACGCCACGGCCACGGTTCACCGCGAATTTCCTTTCTCCCTTCTTCCTCGCTTCTCATTCGACTCGTTGCCGTTTTACGGCTCGTAAAAATTAATAAAAATCGTGTTTATAATACTCGTTCCCGACGACATGGTTCACGGTCGGTGAAAGGGGCCGAGCGTGTAACAATTCTGATTAAGCGGAGATGGAATAAACGTTCGTTGCTGTAGCTGGAGATTGAATTGGAAAACTAACGTCACGTTGAATCGGTGAAAATTGTTATTGTGACTGTCGCGTAGCCGGTAAGACCAGGTAATTAACATGAATTACGCTATTAACGCTTTCACAGCATGGACGAGCTTTGCAATTTCTGTCGCGTTATTGAATATTAAATCTGAAAAAGAAAATCTACGAAATGTAAGCGTATGAATTTCATATTTAAATACCCGTGTAGAACTATCGTAATATGTATCTTTAATAAATGTAAAATAATGAGACGTTGAATTTTAGATGTACAAATTATCTAGCTTCCTTCGGCAATACCTTACACTTACACGAATCAAAACAAATTTTACAAAAGCATTTATTTCAAGTGTTATCAGCAATTAAACAATAATCAAGTATAAACGTTTCTCACGACTTTTATCATAAACACGTGTAAGATTTTATAAAAGTGTGATGACACTGCATGTGAATTCTTCCGATTCTAGTAACGTCCTCTTTCTTTTTACACCGTGTTCCAAATCGACCACTTATGGTTAGTAAATGATAGGGTAGTTTGAAGTTGTTCTGGCTATACAATCTCTGCAAAAAGTTATACGTGTTCTAAATATACTGTATTCTCTGATATATACTTAACATTATAATAACTATTTATTTGCAAAATTTCAAGCATGTGTTACTATTTTAATTTTGGCCAGGATAATCTTAACGGTAGAACCGTGGCGTGATAATTGACGGCGATAATGTGGAAACACGAACTATTCATGCGACAATAAAGCCATTCTTTCATAGGGATATCGGGAAAGGTCTTCCCTCGTGTTATGAACGTCTCGTTATCGTGCGGCACTTCCTACGTGGCTAATTATTGATAACGTCAGCCCCCATCCGTCAGTTTCCCTAATAAGATTCGCGCTATCTCACCCTCCATCTTTGTGGCTCCGTGTTGCATCGTTTCCTTCTTCGAGCCAATGTTGTATTGGAGTTAGCGATAACAACGCCGCGTGAGAGAAACATATTCATGTATCTCGCGGCGAAGGTATCCTTGGAAGCTTTCTCGAGTATTGAAACGGTTCGGTTTCCTTGGAAGAGCAAGATAAATCGTCGAAAACATCGGTTATCTCGCGAACAGGGGATCAATTAATAAAATACTTAAGGAAGGGAACTTACAAATGAAACAAGAATAATCAATTTAACAGCAGGAATAAAACGTGAAAAATAAGAGGTAACGAGATGCAGGGACCAATCTACTATTACAGTGGATCCAGGAAAGTTATTCTGTTCTGGAAGGTGCCCGAATACTTTCTGGAGTCACTGTGTGTTAAAGGGCGATGGAATTAAAGAATTGGATTTAATCAGATTCTATTGCTTCGTGAACTAATCTACTTTTCCACAAGCATAATCTGTGGCTTTGCCGTTAACATGGTCTTCCATAATTTACTAGCCATGCTATTTACAACGTGCAGTGCAAACAAACACGTATCTACCTACGGGTATACTCAAAGCCTAGCAAGATTTGTAGCAAATAACGAAGCTCAATAATGAAACGCGGCGAGGCGGTTTCTCTGAGTATTTTCAAGCAAAAAAACTGTGTGCTCTACAGAGTACTTCCATCTACTTGGGCTGAAGCCTCACCGTGGAAAACTTGACGGTTAGGAAGTCGTAGTATTTCACCAGAAACTTCATTATGCGTCCGGACTCGATGCGGATTGGCTTCGTACGGTCTGCGACGTTTTCCTACTTATTCCTCGTCGCCTTTCGAGGATGGTTCTCTCGCGGCGAAGAACTAATTAGAAATTAGCTTTGATCTTCGATATCGATTCTTCGAAGGCGCGGGAAGAATTTCGAGAGATAAATCCGTTATCGTACGACTGTTCGACGATACGCGAATCTCGCGCAGCAGGTGTACCGTTCAGTACGTAATATGTATGTACGTGCATACGTCGAATTATCGATAGTCGTTCGACGAACGGAGTACCGCGTGTGGTCGTCTCATATTCTTCATCGCCGATATTTGTTTATCGCGTTGCTGTCGATCGTCAATCACAAATGCTTTTTAACGTCAAGTTGTTCATCGATTTCGTCGTGCCGATTTAACATTGGATAATTACAAGCATTTCTTGTTACCAAGACCTATTGAAAGATATTAATGTGCCAATTATGGTAGTGTTGTGAGTTCAAGAGATTATGCGATGACTTTAGATGAAAAGACATAAAGGATGTTCGCGAGGAGCAGTCGTGCTCAACTTAAAATAAATTCACGTCCACGTAATAATTAACGTTTAATTTGCTATTATTTCAACTGTCCACGTGCAATAATTATTACTATACAATTCCCATTCGTGCGCGTAGAGTGTAGAGCGAATCGATTCGACGTTATCAAGTCGTCAACGTCTTTTTTCTCTGTCACTCGTAGCTGACCGGAAAATCATTCAAAACACGCATTTTGATCGATTGTTTTTCGAACACGTTTTCCAAGTAATTAGTTTTCAAAGATATATTAAAAAAACTTCTGTTACTATTTATAAAAATGTCTCTTTTGACGAAGCTTTGGGGAACAAGCTTAAAAATTCCATGTTAAACGGTTCAACTTCAGGTTTACATATCTCGTCTTTTAATACTGTATTCGTAACGAGTATTCAGTTTTCGGTCACGTATAAAGGACACATAAATTAACATTCATTATAGATTTAAAAAGGAGTTCAAGAAAATGAATTTTCACACGAACGTTCTTATATGGTAATTGGTGATTGTGCGTTCGCTTATGCATCGGAACTCTCTCTGGAGGATTAAAGTACAATGTACATGAACTATGATATGATTATAGAACCGTAAACAAATAATTTTCCATTAGAATAGCTACTGGGTAGTAATGTAATCTGACCGTTCCACAAAACATGAAAGGAAAAACAATGAGTTCTAACAATGTTTTCCGCAAAATCTGAATCAAACGCTGTTAAATAAATTCCTAAGTTATTCACTTAAAAGGGCACTTCGAACCATTCGCGATACACATAAAACCGTTGATTTATGGGCATAAAGCATACGCATACTGCCTATACGAAATCGCTTATTAATCTGCGAACAAATAATTAAAACGAATGACAGCCGATTAATCATTGGCCGAGTTGCGCGAGCCTCGCGCTAACCGATTACAGTTGAGTGTGGCGAAGACTGTTCGATGCTTGTCAAACTAAAACGAACTGTAATTTACATTCATCGAATCGCGGGTACGTAAGTGCATAATCGTTTCTTTCGTTTCCCGGGGCGGATTGGACTTCACACGTGTGGATACAAAGATCACTGTTTTCGATCATTTATCTACTAGTCGTTTTATCGCTTGGAGGAGTTAAGCAAAGAAATGTCTTGTATTCATTTTATTATCATCGACGTGACGTTTCTTTTTCTCGGGTTATAAAACTGTTAATCTTTCAGAAACGTCATGTAGTTTCGTTTGCAGTTCGGAAAATCGACGTAATAAAATATTGTGGGTAATTGTTATTATTATTCTCCAGGGTTCCAAATAATCGATTACACTTTTAATTAGGTTGAACATCAATTAACGATTAACGTTTAATTTTTACCTCAGATTTGATTAATCAAAATTTAATCGATAATTGAGATTTCTCATTATGAATTGGAATTTAATTGTTAAGTGAGATTTCTTCTACTTGAGAAGTGAAATTTAACTTTTAATTCTCAATTAATTCTCTATTTAACAAGTTTGAATTAAAGATTTTGAATGGTTTACGTACAGGCATGTGTACCATGCAACTCAACAAAAATGGTTTTTAAAATTGTCCGTTTTTTAATCAATAATATAGCGCACTGGATGAAAGATTGCAACAGACGGATTATGTAGAATAAAGGAACAGCTGATCAGGCGTCAGGCGATTACGTAATCGATTTTCGCGCACGATGGCTTGGTTTCACGAACGGAGGAGGAACGGACGCGAATATAGGTGCACGCATTCCCGTGCGTGCCGTATTACGACTGCACGCCGCAACGCTTACGTAATCCGGTTGTAAGCGAGTATATGTTCCGGGCCGCGTGTTTATTTGCAGCTCGTCGACCTCTTCGGTGCTTCTTTTCGTTGGCCGACTGCTTCGCTCGCGTCGCGGAAATTCTAGCTCGAAACGTGCCGAGCCAACTCGGAAACACGGCTCGAACGAGTATCCTTCAAATTTTTTCAACTTTAATCCGTGTCGCGATTATTCACGAATAAGCTCATTTAATTCGACGATTTATGATTTTTATGATGCAAACATGAGCACGAAATAAAATATGTAATATTATATAAAAGCATAAGGAAACGTATTAAATCTGTTGAAGGATTGTTGGAGTATTAAAATTATTCACATCGTTAAGCTCAACTAATTAGATTCTTCATGACTTCAGCAGTTTCTTCTGTGATTACAGAGTTAAACGAGTTTAAAACGAAATACATACAGGGCACGATGGAAAATTATGAAATACGTGCAGTCGATTTTCATCATTACGGTACGAGGAAAGCGCAAAATAGAGAGCAAGTATAGCGCAAGGGAGCGCAAGTTTCGTCGTGACCCAATCTCGTTTCATCTAGGCTGAGTGGAGTGGACTCATCCAATTTGGGCTACTCAGCAAACACTGATTTTCGCTAGTAGAACGTCGACGAAACTCTGAGAGGGCAAAGCGGTTTGCAAGGTACATATGAATCATGGCGTAAATCTTTTGCAATAGAACCGGGATTAAGGGTACATTCTTACGCAAACATTTAAATAAAACGGTCCTTTCAAGGACTTTCCAAAAGAGAAGTATAAAGCCTAACTTGAAAAATTCTTATAATTTGTTTGGGCATCTTTTAAGATGATAAAAAATGCTCTCATCTATAATCCAGGGATTAATTCTCAAGGAAAATTTCCGCTATAGTGAGATTGCGGCATTGGAAGTGAAGTCAAGGGAAGCCGATCAACGGGCGCGATAAAAAACAGCGTGTACTTTGCGCGATTAATTGAGAGAAAAGTGGAGTGTTAGAAGAAAGCGGCCGTGAAAAGAGAAACCATGTTGTTACAACTCATAAACCCAAGATTTTTACTCGATTAATGATTATTTTAACGCATCGTGTACGTGAGTCTTGATCAAACGAGTATACGCTATACTAGATGTATTCCTAATTTGACTAGCTATAAGAATAAATCATTGTAAATTATAGGCATATATAGTATCTTAGTTAGTAGTTTATTATCTGGAATTGTTAATATAAGATTTGATAAACTAATCAGTGATTATGGTGAACCAGAGAGGAATGCACGAGATTGCATAATGCGATCGTTGAACGCAGCGACACGTAGGTCTCAGCAACGTGCCAGAAACGAAAATACCTCGCCGGAAAGGTAACCAAAAATCACATGAGTTTACAAATCGAAATTCGATTCGCTTTGCTCCAAGTCATTGTTCTTTTATTTTGTGTATGGCATGAATAGGTAAAATATTTTTTGTTCCATGCTATTAGGAAATTAGCTCGTTTGTACAGTTGTTATAGTTGTAAGAACGATTTCCACTTAAATATGGCCCCGTTGCGTTGTTGACATTACGTGAAATTCTCACAACCAAGACTAACTGTTTCCTCGTGAGAGAGAATGTTCAAGGAAAGGGAAAGTTCGAGGGGTTAGTTGGTTCGAGTAAAGAGAACGAGTAAGACTTAAGCTGCTTTCACTATTTTCTGAAAATGTTCTCTCTCTTTTCCCTTGATTTTCCTTTTTAACAAGGATAAATTGAATTTCGCGGCATTATCTTCGTAATCAGCCATCAACTGACGGTTGGCTGATGAGAATCACTCACTAACTTAAGAACGTATTTGTGGTTGTTCAGACATAATTGTCTATTAATTACATAAGAATGTCTGTTATTACTCGTTCTATAACGAGTACACCTAAGTATAGAATTCGTTTAGATTTTATCTTTCAGTTATGCTTTCACCAGGTGAAATGCGACAGTTCGATGAAACTTCGTTACTCGTCGTAACAAAAAATGTGGATATCTCCTCATAAGCAATCTAAGTAAACATAGTTATCCAAGATCGATTACTTGCGCACACAACTTTCTGTACCCACATTAAGGAAATACCATATCTCAAACTCCATTACCTTACCTACCTACCATCAAAGTACACACGTTCACCCTTATTCACCTTACTAATTACTAAACCTATAATCCTAAACTACTTAACCCATTACCCTGCAGCGTGAAATGTATGTATATACATCCTCATTCTGATAGTGGAGGATTGTAGGGCAACACAAAGCATCAAACACATGGTCCTTGTTATTTAGTTTAATAAGTATCTATTAAAAAAGTGGCAATTTTAATGTTAGTGTAGACATGTAAAGAAGAGATATATAAAAAAGTATAGTAACAATTGCATAGATATAATTGAGAGGCTTTAATCTATCTAACAAAATAATATAAGTGAGATGGTTTAATCTTAAATAACTATTCGGATTCCAATCATTTAACGTTTCAAACAGTCCTACGAAACTCTCATTCGCAGACTAGTGATTGCCAAAAATTCGGATCAATCGCAAAGTTCCAAAAGGAAATAAAAAAAGTTCGACGGAACGTGATGGCGCAGCGCGGTCCCCGCAGTCGATAAAAACGCGATGAAGTGCCTGCGCAATGCCCAGTGACAGAGGGAGATTCGATGTTTCGCAGGCTTTGTTCATATACGCGGGCTCGTAAGCGTGTAATGGAATTAACCACGAAATAGCCTCGGTTGGTATCTTGGAAGGCCTCCGGTTTGCATCCGGAGGCCGGTCTGACACGGATCTAATGGTTTTAACCGCGAAACCGTACGCGCCGCGGCCCGCGGGACGCACGTGTTACCGGTCGCGAGAACAACAAGCGCGATGGAACGCGATCGAATACCCCGGCCCATTGTAAGTAAGCACTAGCGATCGGGCACCCCTTACGCAAGCGATTACGTGTCCTTATGCCTGGCCCGATAACCATCTCGCAATTGCGTACGAGAGATCGCTATGCGCTTCGGAAAGGGTAACGTATCGACGGTTTTAGCGCGCGAACATTGTGTGTCCGTTTCTGTGATAAATCTGTGCTACATCCTGCTCTCATATTTTACAAACAATGGATGTAACCGCGAAATTCAGTTCTTTGTTCAGCACACTGTATACTGCGTTACGTATGATATCGCGATTTTTCCGCACGCTAGCCGTTTTCATGATTTATTTTCCTATTTTCTGCGAGCGTTAGAAAGTAGAGCGTGCGGCTCGCGTATTGTAATCGCGGATATCTTGAGGCGTACCGAGATAGAAGGGAGCGATTATGTGCAATTGGAGACTTTATTAGGCTATGATGACGCAAAGTTTAATGAAGTTTCTTACACCAGATGGAAAATTGTAAAGAAGACGCGTATGCCATTAGTCTCCAGTGTTAATTTATTTCAAAATGACACTTCGTAGTACACGACCGAATAGCAATTGAGCATCTTCTAACATTCACCTATATGACGAATGAAGCAACAATTGCGAAAACTCGTATCAATATTCAATGCACTGTTGTTCTTGCGAATTAAAATGATTCACCGAGCATTATGAAAGTGCTCATAAATAGCTTAGTATGGTATTACACGAGATACGAGGTATGTATTTATCCACAACTGGAATGATTTAAGCACCAATTTGAGTTCAGGTTTCTTGGAACGCTCTGTACGATTCACCGGGCGGCGCCGCGCGTTGTCGTGGGAAGAAAAAATTAATTGATCGGAACCTCGCTTCTCCAGCGACAGTTTCGATTAATTAACCGATCCAGGCCATTAACGAATTTTTTTCTTTCCCACGATTAATATTTTATCTGTCTCCCGCCTACAGTGCGATCAGTAACGACGTTATTATCGTTCATAAAACGCAAGTTCATCGAGTGCATAAGATGAAGATGACATAGACATATATTTAATTATTCATACACCTGATTTAAAAACCAGTTGGAGGCTAGATATATTATTATCCAATAAGATCACTTTCATCCTCTCAGAACTATTATGTATCATTAATCTCTGTATCTTAATTATAGCTTATTGTACTGTTTTCTTCGCGTGAACAACTATACCTACTCCTCGTCATCCAATGAAATTGAATCAGGCTACGACGTTAATGACTGGTGTCGAACAGTACTGATAATGTCAGAACGAGCAAGGCCGCGGTGTCAGGTGGTGTTAGCGGTAGACATTCTCCTTAAGCGAGCACTTATTTTCTACCTACACTTGGTGAGCACTTATGCCGCGTCCCGAGCCCCGTGTAATCTCTACTTTACGTGAACTATGCCACGCCTGTATGGACGCGTACTTTATGATAATTTACTTGACCAGACTCTGTAAGTAGCTTACGACTTTTCATAGAACTTCGTCGACTTTTAACGAACGGTTCGACGACTAGTAACTTGCGGTCCGAAATTCCGGAATTGTTTTAACAGTTTAAGCTCTTGATCGACAATATCATCGATGCAGAATGAACGTTTTAATGCATGTGACTATAACATTTCTGTATAATTATAC
>NW_017132868.1:272871-274086 GCF_001652005.2 Ceratina calcarata | reverse complement strand
TATTACAATTATATTTTGTATGCATAACCTTTTAATTTTGTTAAAAACTAATATAAAAAGTGCATCTATTTACATTTGACGTTACACAAGCCGTTGCCTCTGCAATCCCATTTAAAAAAAAAATCAACGAGAAGCTGTGAGTACTCCGTGCCAAAGATACTTACGTAGTCTATAGTAAAATAGTCCCTGGCAAGCGAAGTGTGGAATGAAGTATAATAGCCAACTTAGTTTGAAGAACTAGTGTTGTTATAAATCAAATGTTTTGGCGCAATAATAATTGTCTATTAAAATTTGTTATATTTATATATCTGCCGAAATGCGATAGCTTCAAATTTTCGAGTTCGATCTATCGGATTTTCTATTCGTGTTTAATTATAGACATGTTCAGTGGTTGAAATAATGATTGATATTTACCAGAATGTCCTGGAGCGACACCGGCATCAGTGAGCACGTCGACATCTCTACTCGAGTATTGACTCAACTGTCACACCACGCACCGAATCTCTTCCAGTCTCAATTCTTTAAACGTTAACACTCGTACGCAACTAGCAACCAATCTCAACTCGATCTATCGTATAAAACCAACAACAATATTTCAAATAATTAAGAATGATTGTCGTTGAAAATCGAATTGATCAGTGGAGATTATCTCCGAACACGTTTCGATAAACGAGTAACTACTGTTTCAATTGATTCAGGAATAGTATAACATTTTTTTAATAAACTAGTCACGGTCAAACAGTATCGTTTAATTTGTACACTATCGGTGAGGAATGAGCGTGAGACAGGTTTCGAGGAACACGGGATACCGACTGGCAGGAGCTTGGCTGATTCGCGGAGACGAAAGAACCGATCTCCTCGCAATCGGAAGGCTGACTCGACACTGGCATGTCCTGATTCCGCGGAAGACTCTCCCTTGCTTACGCCTATATTAAATTAAACCACGCGCTCCAGCCGGTACAGTCATCGCGCGCTACCATAATCCAATATCTCCCCGGTAATCTGCACTCGATGATGCCGTCGATACGTCGAGATCGTAAAAGCGTGTCACAGTACAAAAGGAACATAAAATTCATTTATTGAATTCCTATCTGCATGAATCAAATTGTTAAAAAATCACTGCTCAATTGTTTTAAAATTAATTTTACTCTGGCTATAAATTAAAGTAAATGACACATGTTTGAAATTTTGCAAATTAATAGTTATTTTCATATT
>NW_017132868.1:264946-271254 GCF_001652005.2 Ceratina calcarata | reverse complement strand
TCGTTGTGGTAATTGAAAGGATTTGATGGGCAAAATAAATAGAAACAAGCAGAAGTATCGAAAAAAAGTCACGGAACGTGATGTTATTGAAATTGAATTGCTCTGTGCTATTTAAATTTGTTTCACCCGTACGAAGTTGCGAAAGTTTCTCACTTAATGGCGCGGCGAGATCGCGTTTTGTTTCTTCCGTGCAACCGATGAACATTCGTGCAAGGGAAATAACGAGCGACCCAGAGATTCGATTCGATTCGATCCGCGGCATCGTTGACTGGCTACTTAATTTCACGCTGCAAACCATTAACGACCGGTAACTAGACTGATTTAAAAGCGGTCTTTAAGTCGAGAAATCCCACGCTTTTATCTTCGCGCGCTAATGAGCGAGAAATAAAACAACATGTTTCTTTTTGGGTCCCTAACCGGTTCCACGTAGAAAAGTATCCTTTAAACTCCATGTTTCGGAGAAGAGGAAACCTGGCTAGTCTGGCTGGATTCGTATTACGTGCTTATTCATTGTCAGTACGACTTTCCAAAACAGGGAAAAATGACAAAACTTCCCTTGAATCATTTTCTAATCGTGTCTCTGTCTACAAACGTCTATGGACATTGAAAAAAATGTAAACGATTGTTTACGTACGTTTGAATATTAATAATCTTTATTCGTATCTAATGTCAAATTGTTGCGTTTGTCTCAAAAAGATTTGATATTTTATGTCTATATATGTGATATCATGTAGTAGGCAAACTTAGCAGTTTTGAGCACAAGGTATAATGAAATTTGTAACGCCATTTCAATACGACGCGTATAAGATAAATTCTAAGAGAATGTGAAATAAAAACGAATAAAATACACTATTGATATATACGAACTGATATAATTATTAATGATATCATTTAGAAATATTTTAATGAACATCAAGTTCGAAAGAAACACGAAAGAGAAAAGAAGAAACGAGGGTCCGGCGAATGAGCGTTACCAGTCGGATTAAGCCACTTGAATCACTTTGTCTGACCATGAACGACCACTAACTACTGGTCTATCTGCTCTCGTTGCGCGAATAGCGTTCAACAGCCATCTCTCTTTCGTCTGACCGACAGGAACACCCTTCTGGGCTCGCACACAGCTCTATAAATAGCGATTCACCTTATCGCGTTTCGGTACTCTGTAAATAAAACCGTTGCTCACCGCCCAAAATCCCATTTGTGTGCAAACCAATAAAAAAAAAAAGATAAATCAAAAACGCATTTGAGGTGGGGAATTCTCTTGCTAATTGTAGCGAGCAAACCATACAAAAAATATTGGCTGACGGAAAATCTAATGACGCGAGAGTTTCAACACTTTCAGTGATTATAAATCAAGCGAATATAATTCTTTAAAGGAAATCAATAATAGTACTGGTGCAACAGTGTAACCGGATTTTTCACCAATTTTCACGAACGAATCAAACAAAAGAGGTACCTAGAAAAGTGGATATCACGCATATGTCGTTCTCATAGAAATTTTCACGAATTTCACTGTAAGTCACGAACGTTCGCGAACTTCTTGGTAATTGGCGAGGAGGGTGGCGTCGATTTGTCCTCGTGGCGGCGAGGACACGCGTCTTTCGGGACAGATGGTCGGCCGGCCACTGATCGCGAACGCGCGCGATGCGTTTGCGAGCGTGCGAGGACGATGTTCGCGGGTATTCGTGCACGTACGCGTGATCTCCGCTCAGCACCGCTCGCATATCGCGCTCATCCGCCTCGACCACCGTCGCGCCGCTGGCATTATAATTTCTGATCGGGTCGCGTCGCTGGAATGCCATTGTTCCCCATTTCCGATTTTTTGTTGCTGCCACCCTCGTTCCGTTTCGGGAAACCGCCGTGTTTTCACTTGGATTCCTCTCGCGACGCATAATTGATAATAATTAGCACTGTTGACAATTTGTAATTTTATGCGGAATGGTTAATGGTAATGTTAAACATTTACGTTCCCGCGAAATAAATATAGTTACACGTTTCATACAGACGGATGCTTTCCCTAATTGCTAACTACTGCTTCTTATACAATTATGTGAGCTATTAAAAAAAAATGAACTAACCGTCAACAGAAATATTCAGTATCCTTGCTTGTATAAGAGTTGTCTAACCGAATATTTAATCTATAAATTGATAAATACCAGAAGACACAAGATTAAAGGGTTAACTACCTCTCGACAGAATTTTATGCGCTCCATGGCGCGCTGAATCTGAAGCTAATCTATTATAAGATACCAGACGGCTACTTCTCGCTCGTCTTCAACATTTAATAAACCGAGTCAGTTCCGCTTCGATCAGAAATCAGGTTGAATTATTGGAACGAGCTTTTTTGTGTTTCTTCTCGTTAACATCCGCAAAATCTTCAGCGAAATCGAATCATCGGGAACTATGTTTTTTCGATAAGGGGTCAAGTATTATTTCCTTCTTTTTTTACTTTTTATTTACTCTCCGATAGACTCTACAGTATTTCCATTCGACGTTTCCATCCACTCTGTTAAAACAGAAGAGAACTTTCGACTCGGTTGCAATATTTACAAGACACTCTATATTTAAATTTTCTCAGTTTTCTGGTATAAATATTCTTCCGATAATTGAGTCGAATTGGAAATAAAAGCAAAATTGTTTTTTAAATTAATTGCAGTATTTCTTTTGTTAACGATACGTAGTATTTCATCAAGCACTGTCTCAAGAATTCTAAGAAAAGAGTCTAAACGTTAAAATGATCGTTTCATTCAATGGTGATATTTATAATATGCGGCACAGAATATTTTTCATTTGTCAAGCAAACATTCTCCCAAGGATTTCGTCGAAAGCTTCCACTCATGGCAGCACCATATTTTGTCAAATCCGACTTTCCGCTTGTTTGTCCAGTTTTATTTGCTCCCACGCGCGTTCTTTAAATATTAAGAAAAAAGAGGAAATTGGCCCTAAAAATAGCCGCCTTGGAATTATATATTCCAACCGTGTTTTTCATTCTTTGATCGCTTCCTTAGACTCGCTGGGCTTACCGAACACGGATCAAGGAACGAACGTTTTGCATGGAAATGCGATCGCAGACTGTCACGGAAATGTACGAAACACGATCACACAAGTGTCTTTATCCGGAAGAATGTCTTTCAAGAACGCCCGCATGTTTCCATCGAGAGATTACCTTCGATTTTTTTTATCAACGGATTTGCGTCAGCTTTGTCTATGGCGTTACCATAAAGAAGGTGTAGTCAAATCGAGCATTGAATTTGCGGGTGGGTGGTCAACGCGTCGAAGGTCGTTTTTGAATAATTTGACAGTAAATGGATTAATCATTTAAAACGTTCAAGAATGTTGTATGACGTACAGGCAGTACAAATGTACTAGTACATTTCGCATAAATCATGGATTTGAATATTTTGTAACTGTAAATATATGAAAAATATGTACAGAAAAATTAATACGTATATACATAAATACGTGGTTTGTTTCACTGTTGTAGCGAAAAAAAGGAATGTCTTGCATAGTATCCGTTCAAATCAATTTAAAACTGCAAACAAGACTAAATGTATGGTAAATAAACTGCTGCGTGTCCATATTGATACTTTTCAGCCTTGACCGTACTTCCAGAAGCGCATCCATAATTGTATAACAACCTTGACCAGTTATTGTCAGTTCTGGATCGAAAATGATCCGTTTTAATAAATATTTTATATAGTGGGGTCTATAAATATTTGTACACATTGCAATGTTGAACAAGTTCTTAATATTGGCTTTATCGAATCGATATACATTGGTGTTAGAGGCATTAGTTTACTGTACAATGTATAACAAAAAATTAAAAGGTTGGATTTATGATCCATGGAATAAATTTATGAATAAAGTAAATGAAACCTTCGCGCACAAACTACCGTTTGACCCTGACATCTTTAGATATTGGGAAAACAACATCGTACACTGTTATAGCGTTGTCGGGTTAGCTAATCCATCGCGAACACGTGACAAAAAGTTGACTCACGTGCGAGATCAGACATGCGTGCGAATAACATTGCATTAGTGGCCGGAGAAGTCCTACGACTGCGCTACTTAAGGAGTTTAATTGACAAAACACTAGACATTCCTCCGTCTATTCTTTATATCAACATTTGTAGAAAATGTTCTCTGCTCATATAAATTCAACAATTTATGTCAGTGTATGAATTTCAATTGTATAAAAAAAAAATAGAATTTCCTTTTAAAATATGTTTTAAGATATAAAATGGACTATTATTATTCTGTAGTTTTTTTTAATTCGTTAATGTCTCCGTCTCTCACAAATTTTAATAGATAATATAATAAATAATATGCATTTGAAAGTTATGCATTATTACTTGTTAAGTATTATTTTATACGGAAAATATGATGTCGTTGGTTTGATGCATAGGAAATTATAAGCTTGGAACTTATAAGCGTTCACTGAACTCATAACTTGTCAAACGTATCATAAATGGTGTAAACAAAGTTGTACAGAAAAGCGGAGATAGGAACAAAGACTACAAATCAGTTCATTAATAAAATTTCTCGTTTGAACTGGGAGAATAAAATTTATATACGACCCCTGCCAGGAACGAAGATACGAAACGAGTTTGTACGTCCAATAAGTGCATCAACCAGAGGAACTCTTCGCTTGTGACGTTGAACCACGAAGGCCACTCTTTAAACTTTAAATATTGCCACTCACAGCATGCTCATAAATTATTCTTCTCCTTTTTGATCCTGTACACTGTCATACAACAGTTCTTCAGTTATGTTCCATACTTCGGGTTTCAAGCACAAACATTTTACTCGTTTTATTGTATGCAAATTCACTCACCATCTTCATATCTTTGGAACTAATAATGTAAAAACTTTAAATACTTATAAATTGATTTAAAAAATTGAATTACAACAAATTCTTGGAACTTAAGAATTGTAACTTTTGAAAGACACTGTAGGTTCGAGTTTGGCCACGCGCAATAAAATCGCAGTTCTCAATTCGCGTACGGGACCGACCACTATGCGTCGCTCGTTCAGGATTCGCGTAATCCTGTTTGCTTAATCTTCTTTATGCATTCGATATAAACGTATCACGGTGGTTCGCGTGGGCCGGCCCAAACGATGTTCGTGTCGTATCAGTTGAAACGCTTGCTTTATACGTCTCGCGTTATAATCTAAATCACTTTCTGAAATTAGCGTACACGTCTGGATAATTCACTTGACAAACGCGACATTCTTAGAACGGTTCTGTGAGCGAAGGACATTATTGTGGGAAATGACGCGCCATCAAATAAATATCCTACAAGACGATTGGACGAAGCAAGTAAATGATATGGTGCGAGAGAAGATAGTAGACGCATCGGTGTGTTAACTTCTTAATTGACCGTCTGCAATCAAGGACGGTCTGTTCGAGTACGTCTGCTCGGTCTTTTCCAGATATATGAGTATTTTAAAAAGTACTAGTTTTCTTTTAATATAAGGTATATACTGCTCAAAAAATGGTTGCATTACGAACTTTGTAAATTCCCCAAGTTTGGATGACGATTTTTCTTTTAAATTGAAGCTTGAAACTTCTGTAATTGAACACGAAGGGATCTGCAGACAAATAAGCGATGCACCTATACATGTACTTATCTGTATATCAAATATGATGATGGCGTATCGGCTGTACGTATATTTACACGTGCGCTTGATACGTGGATGTAATTAATATTCATTAGACACTACTTCATTAAGGGTGGGATACTTGATTCCTGTATCGTGACTCTCACGAAATACGGTGGTGATGACACGAGGAGCAAAGAGAAAGAGAGATAATGAGAAAATGGGTGGGCTAGAGAGACATAGTTGCAATTAATCGAAGTCTACGAAGTACAGGCTCTCTATTAATATATCAATTTCTCTTCGAAGGCTGGCCGTGTTCGTCGAATAAATATAACGATCCAGAACACGATGGTCAAGGTCCCATCATCGAGCCATCGAGCGTTTGAGCGAGCGTAAAAGCGTTATCAAGCGTTTCCTTTCCTTTGAAATCTTGCGTCTCGTGTGTCGCGTGAACTAGGCTACGTTTAACGAAATTGCGCTGGGAATTATCGTTCGCATTCATCGCCGTCTTGGAGAAATCTTTGTAAAGAATTCCGTATCACGCACATCCTCTGATTGCAAAAACTGTCAATCTTGAAATTATCAAACGAAATATGTACTACCATCTGATTTATCGACCATCTCTGGTCTTGTGAATTATGACGCTTTTGAAAATGAATGTGAAAGTAGAATTAAATTTATAAGATGACAAATTCAATTATTATTAT
>NW_017132868.1:192330-263923 GCF_001652005.2 Ceratina calcarata | reverse complement strand
TTACGTAAGAACGTAACTTCGGAATTGGCATTGTTAAAGAGTATAATATAATTGTTCAAATTTTATTGTTAGTAACAATTGTTCTCTTGAACAGTGAAATTACATGTTCAAGACCTAGTATCCAATTCAATAGAGATATACACTATACACGAATGTAGCTGAGTGATTCACTCTGCGTATGACATTCTCTATTACGGCAGTGGCAACAGAAGCCCTTAAGTAGATACTCATCCCCGCTCGGATCCGGCTTAAATCTTATTGTTAGTTCGACGTGTAAGCACACGAACAGCTAGCCTGTTTCTCTTCCAACCTCTTTCAGCTTCGTTAAGTCACTGTTCGAGCACTGATTGAAAGACTGACCTCGTCGGCGTCGACCCTTTACGGCGTAGGCGCCGAAAACAAGGATACCAGACCAGGCAAGCGACGGTCTTTGCAACCGGTTAAACGATAATGAGGAGGGTGGAAGTACACGGGAACGGAGTGTAAGTGGCGTATAAATTACTAATGGCAATCCCGAGACCTCTCATTTGTCCAGAAATTTGAATAATCAGTAAGGGTGTTGTGGAATAACGAAGTCGAGTGATTCGATTATCGGATTATTTTCAGCTATCTCTACTGAAGCAACAATGGACAACTTTCTATCGCCTCTTGTTACATACTGCATATCTCCGACAAATAATTACAGAGACATTCTGTTTACAGTTCACGAATTAAATGTGCGTCATTACTTGCTGGCAATAGAAACACGAAGAAATTCGCAAGGACTTGGTAAGTTTTCCAATATACATGCAAAGTCACTGAAAGATTGCTCGTTGATGGTTCAGTGAAGACATAATTCTAGTGTCTGTGAACAACGATTATTAGATGGGAATAAAGAAAGGTAATTATTGGAATAGTCAAGAAAATAAATTCTTAATAGTGATCGTAGAGCGAGCACATTGTCGATGCTGAAGTATGTATAATTATGTATTTGGAGAACGTATGAGGACGTTGAAGTGACTATTGAAGTAGTGAAATGTAAATGGTAAGAGCCGGAAGAGTACTTGAAGAAGCTAAAGATGTAATTGTTTGAATTGTATGGTGTCCATTGAAACGACTGATGATCTAATGAAATGAAGATAATCAAGACACAAAGGAGAAAGATGCTCCTTGAGAGAATGAAAGTATGAATCACGGTTAATAACGCATGGGTGTAAATTACAGAGTGCTTAACATTATACAAGAACTTTCTATATAAAAATCGCTGCAAAATATAAAAATTCCACTATTTACTTTTTTCCATTGCTCTTACATTATATTTTTCTCGTCACTATTCACAGGATTCCCTTGGATTCGGGGGGGAAAATTCAGTTATAGAACAAGGTGAGTCATGAGCCTGTATTAAATGAATACAGCTGAATGGTAATTCCAGTTACTATATTTAAAATCCAGCAATGAAAGATTTCGGCACTGAGAGCATATGGCATCGCTGTAGAACGTGAAATTAATACGAGCTTGCGCGCGTCCCTCGAAATTTATGTGCCGCTCTATTTGCATACGTATATCGTGGTGATGTATACATACCATCCCTTGATGAAATAAAGTTACAAGAAAAAGCACGTGACGAGGGTGGGTGACCGACTAATGAGTAACGTAACGTGGGGGTGGGAAAGAAAAAACGACATGAGCAATGTATAAGACAATGTATGAAAAATAATCATATGTATAAAAACATGTATGAAATTATGTACCATATACGATTTAAATAAATATTAATTATCCTAAATTAAAGAATAGATTATATTAGTGACAAGTTCTAAATACTTTGCTTTAGCTTTAGATTCATTCTCCATTTCATTCTAATATTAATTAACTTGCTGAACTGGGAACAGGTTGACAAAACAATTTGCGAGCAAGGATCGTGGGATACAAACGACATAGAAAGAAATGCAGTGCGAGCGGAATGCGTTAGGAGATTTGCGTCCTCGCCGGTACACGTGATCTGCATAGAGCGTGAAAAACACGGCGTGATTTTCATTTACACTCTCGCAGGATATCGTGGAAACAAACGTACTCCTTGATAATGCGTTGACCCGTCGCGTTGGCTGATCGAGTTTTCATTGAACGTACGCGAATTAACGGAGCTAATTCAGCGGATTCGCTGACCGAATAAATTCATTTTGAAAGGAATTTTGTCGTGACGAAAAGCATGTATAAATGAATAATACAAATTGGAAATGAAATGGATTTAACGCATTTCGTTTCGACGAAGCATAAAAAGAATAATTAAAAATGTAACGAATAAAATTAGAATTATTAGAATGAATAATTATTATTGTGAATCATTGAATGCTCGCGTTTTCTGTCTCTCTGTAAGCATGTATTTGCAATTATCGCATTATTATTGCAATTTCTGATTAGCATTTAATTTGACCATCATGTTTGATTATTAGTTACCACTGATTATTATTCAAATATTAACTACATTTTTTATGAAGGACTATTTGCATGATGGAATTGCGAGTTTCCAGTTTCCATCGAATTCCAGGAAAACACATTACGGTTAAGTAAGCAGATGAAGTTAAATATTATTTACGTCAAGTAGGGGAAAACTGTTGATCTAAGTGGTTATGTTCAATCCTGCTTACATTGGAAATGCGTAACTACTAATTTCCGGAATCCGGTTTCGGATCTCGAGCTTTGAATTGCCTTAGCGGTATTCGCTAATCAACTAGTTTCCGGTTTATGTGTGGATACACCTGGAATTAGTTAATTACTCGTAGTTGATCTTGAACAACGATTGATTCGACTATTAACCAACCAATCAAATTATACAATACTTCGTTCTATCGTTGACACTGCGAGATGCACTATGCAGTGTCAACAACCGTAATAGTTTACTATACAATTTTAAGTACATAATATCGTGGAGGGTTCACGGTAATCAGTGACTCGAATTAGACGTATCTGTCTTCGCCTGTTTAATGATTCCATCACGTCCAGATCGAACGTGTCGCAGACCTTATATCGCAAACAATGCACAGACTCAAGGAATGGAAGCGTGCAGCACATGTGCGCATACGATTAGAACTCGTACAGCCGTTCCTCCGACGACAGATGCACCAAAGAAGAAACTAATTTGCACTCCGCCGAGGACGCGAACGACAGAGATGAAAACACTTATTCTCTTGTTTTTATGAGGATCCATGCATTTCACTAATAACGAATCTCGAATCCTCTACCGTGACCACCCATTTTTATTTTTTGCCCAATAATCGTGCCATCTTGTTTTTATTAAATTTTTAACCATGTATATACGAAGTTTGTTAATAGGAATAATTATAAGAAACAATAGATGAATCATTTTATTATATTAAAAAATGTTTCATACGAATTTCTTATTTGGTAGAATTTCTTGAATTTAGCAAATCATAATTCGTTCTTCAATGCTTCCTAATGAATCGAATCATTCAATTTTACGTTATTTCGCATGGCAATTCTATTCGCACTGCATACTTTTCGAATTAAATACATTTTTCATTGCCAGTTGTTATTAGGGGCATTAGACATAAATGCGACACGATTCATCATGAGAGTGATTCTAAGTATCGATAGGATGGCAGACAGTACGTGACAGTAGGGGTTAACTGAGTTACAGGGTCCACGTTTCTATCGATTTTCCCAGGCAGCGCAAGGGATGTTTTGTAATATGGCGGTATTGTCCGTTCGTGTACTACACGTGCTTTCAGGCACGACAAGCCTGATACAATTCTTGATTACCAATTTTCGATCGATTCAACAGCATTGTGTGTTGCATTATTATTGCAATTTCTGATTAGCATTTAATTTGACCATCATGTTTGATTATTAGTTACCACTGATTATTATTCAAATATTAACTACATTTTTTATGAAGGACTATTTGCATGATGGAATTGCGAGTTTCCAGTTTCCATCGAATTCCAGGAAAACACATTACGGTTAAGTAAGCAGATGAAGTTAAATATTATTTACGTCAAGTAGGGGAAAACTGTTGATCTAAGTGGTTATGTTCAATCCTGCTTACATTGGAAATGCGTAACTACTAATTTCCGGAATCCGGTTTCGGATCTCGAGCTTTGAATTGCCTTAGCGGTATTCGCTAATCAACTAGTTTCCGGTTTATGTGTGGATACACCTGGAATTAGTTAATTACTCGTAGTTGATCTTGAACAACGATTGATTCGACTATTAACCAACCAATCAAATTATACAATACTTCGTTCTATCGTTGACACTGCGAGATGCACTATGCAGTGTCAACAACCGTAATAGTTTACTATACAATTTTAAGTACATAATATCGTGGAGGGTTCACGGTAATCAGTGACTCGAATTAGACGTATCTGTCTTCGCCTGTTTAATGATTCCATCACGTCCAGATCGAACGTGTCGCAGACCTTATATCGCAAACAATGCACAGACTCAAGGAATGGAAGCGTGCAGCACATGTGCGCATACGATTAGAACTCGTACAGCCGTTCCTCCGACGACAGATGCACCAAAGAAGAAACTAATTTGCACTCCGCCGAGGACGCGAACGACAGAGATGAAAACACTTATTCTCTTGTTTTTATGAGGATCCATGCATTTCACTAATAACGAATCTCGAATCCTCTACCGTGACCACCCATTTTTATTTTTTGCCCAATAATCGTGCCATCTTGTTTTTATTAAATTTTTAACCATGTATATACGAAGTTTGTTAATAGGAATAATTATAAGAAACAATAGATGAATCATTTTATTATATTAAAAAATGTTTCATACGAATTTCTTATTTGGTAGAATTTCTTGAATTTAGCAAATCATAATTCGTTCTTCAATGCTTCCTAATGAATCGAATCATTCAATTTTACGTTATTTCGCATGGCAATTCTATTCGCACTGCATACTTTTCGAATTAAATACATTTTTCATTGCCAGTTGTTATTAGGGGCATTAGACATAAATGCGACACGATTCATCATGAGAGTGATTCTAAGTATCGATAGGATGGCAGACAGTACGTGACAGTAGGGGTTAACTGAGTTACAGGGTCCACGTTTCTATCGATTTTCCCAGGCAGCGCAAGGGATGTTTTGTAATATGGCGGTATTGTCCGTTCGTGTACTACACGTGCTTTCAGGCACGACAAGCCTGATACAATTCTTGATTACCAATTTTCGATCGATTCAACAGCATTGTGTGTCCACGCACTAATGTTAATGAGAATAATACTAAGCCGTCTCGTTCTATAGTATTTTACGTTTCTCGTTTCATCTTTATTCTCGTATAGATTCTTTATTTATATTATTCATAAGCAAAGAATTAAATATGTCAAAACACGTGAAAAACAAATCCTTTAGATTATAATCTTTTATTTTTGCATATCGATTCGTTGTACATGCGTTCGGTTAGTTTTATATATTTTATGCATTTTTAAAGATTTTTTACAAATTAGTAAACGTTCTCTATCAAATTTCCAAGATGAAAATGCGGGATTAGCTTTTGTACAGTACTCGAACGAGAAACAAGAGTATATGGAAACATTTCCTACACCATTCCGCCACACTAAGGAGCAGTAGGTACTATCCTGCATGGTTTATGCATCTCGCGAGCTACACCCGGAATGAGAGTATAACGTTACGGGAATGGCTCAATGTCGAGTAAGATATGAATCACGTCTGGCGAACGATTTAACGGTGCCGTATGTCAAAAGCGAACGCAACAATATTTGCGATCTAACTAACAGAAGTGGGTTTTGATTTCTCCTGATACGCGTCTCTCGTCTATCGGCCAATCTACGATCTTTTATCCGAACAAGCGTTATGATCGTCGATTATACGCGTCTTGCAATATATATATATGTACTCAATGTTTATGTAGCTACTTAAAATATTTAGTGTTTGAGTGCATCTACGTGACTGTTATTTGATATGTTACTTAACGTAAGTGCACTGTACCACGTTAAGAGAAAAAAAAATGTGATATGGAAAAGTAGAGAAGAGTGGAGCAACATTTTCTAGGAATTTCCGACGATTTTTTCCATACAACTACGGATATTTTGCTTTTGACACAACGTTATTGGAAATCTCAAATAAGTACTTTTCCAATAAACAAGGGTTATAAAAATTCCCAATAAAATAACCAATATTCAAGAATATAATGTTAGCATTGACTAAGAGGTTCGAATTACTAGCGAATTTTCATCGTCAGCAGTAGGAGGCAATCAGAAAGAGATCAGCTGGTAACAAAGTTTGCTTCCCCGCGTAATTACTATTCCTTTTGAATGGATCGGATGAATTCAATTGAAAAGGAATCTAACCACTGACGGCGTGGCGCTCGTCGAAAGCTCCGAGTTTCTTTAATCGGTCCTACGTGTCTCTATTTGTAACACACAGCTACCCTTCTTCAAGCTAGGTGCCCTTAGAGAAATTCAGGTCACAGTGCAGGGCAGTCCTCTATCTTGCTGTCCGCTATTTGCTCCGGACTGACCTGTCCCAGAAATATATAGTACTCCATCCATTAAATTGTCCGTGCTGCGACTACCACTGGCGATAGTTTGATGCTAGAACGACTAAGTGCCTCACGATACGCCCATTACGCCTTACTTTACCCGCGAGTGCAACAATTTTAAGTTCTACATTCTCTGGCATGATGGAGCTGAATACTTACGCGGAGAAAATAGTGAAAATTTGAAAGACTTAATATTATTGAGTTACACAATTTACAGATACCGATTAAATGAGATTAATCTTTTTAACTTAACGCAATGTCGTTGACATATAAGTTGAAGTAAATACATACACGACGCGAAGTATACAAATGAATGTAGGAATGTTACTTTTCTTTAGTATAATGAACCGAACCTCCTGCGTAGGAGAAATGGACGTATGTAGTTGAAACGTTAATGGACACTAATGACAAAGCGCAATGTTACCATCAATGATATATTACTGAACCATAAACGAGACCGATGATTCTACTCGTTGTAGATCATTTGTCTAGTTGCGACACACTATTTTTTCAATCAAACCAATAGAATTGTATAAAACATATTTAGAGTTATTTCCTTCTATTTATTTTCCATACCAGCTGAAATTTTGTTAGATTATTCATCTTTCCTGCATGAAAATGTTACGATGCAAAGAAAAACAGAGCGAGACAAGGTTACCAAACGATATGATTAAGTAGGTAAGTATTATGGTGATCAAAATCTTTGGCCTTCACTATAATAACAACGTTCTCGCGCAAAATATGAGCAGCTGAATGCTCAACCGTATGATTTCGCTACACGATGTGCATCATGCATGTCCTAGTAAAACATGTACAACTCATTCTACATAGACACAAATACTCGGATCACGAAATAATTACCCGGTTGCCGATAGTGTAACTCAAACGACCCGTTCGGAGAACTAATCGATAAATGACTTGACTCGCGTTCGAATCGTTCATCGATTATTTTGCAATTATTCAGTGATTCTCCTTAATAAGTACGTTGCTTTGGAAAACAAATATTGAAGAATTAATTTAACTCCGACATGATCGCTACATAAACGTACATTCCGATTGTCATAATAATATGTAATTTAGAAAGGAAAATTAAACGGATGCCAATAATGAGTTTCCTTCGTCTCTTCACTATCGAACAGAATGATATACAGGGTGGTCCACATAAAGAGATACAAACTGTTTTCTCTACTAACGATGTTTATCCGATTTTTTGCAAATCAGATAGTCAGCCTCGCTAACCCATTTAAATTTAGTACAAAAATCGGATAAATATCTCCAGTGGTTTCGCAGAAAACAGCTTGTAACACTTTACGCAGACCACCCTGTATATATAATTCAACGAAATCAAAAAACATTCAAGTAAATCGAAAAATATCGAAAATAATATATATATATATAATGATCGTATCTTGCAATTAGGAAACCATAAAAGAAAATATGAAAACAGAAAATATAAGAATTCCGGTCTATCCTTTTCCGAACTAATGAACGATCACACTTCGAATAGAACTCACAGACTCACCACATGAGATCTATGATGCTGATGATGCATTGTATGATGATTATGATGTCTCTTCTCCTTAGCGTGATGCTTATTATGATGCTTGTTGCCCCTGTGCGGCGGGTAAGTATGATAAAAGATGAGGTCGAAGCAAGGCTGGCGTCACCTGACCTCAGCCATCTCGCACTTCGACATTTCTATTTGCTGGTTGCTGGGATGATTCTGATGGCCTGGTACGGTCAGCTGGTTCGAACAATTGTGCAACTTTCTCGAGCCGTTGTTCGTCTGGTGTGCCGTGTTGTTCATCGGCTTCCCGTCGTTCTGCATTCCGGTATTTTCTAACGTCAGATCGTTTTGGTCCAAATCGACGGCGAACGTTATGCGGTGATGAGGTGGCATCACTTTCACGTTGCTGCCGATCGGCGTTACCGTTGTAGCTGGGTCCAGCTTCACAAGAGCTGCTTGCAACTCCAGAGCGTCCATGTTGCAGTCGAACAATCCAGCCTCGCGATCTTTAAAATCGATGAACGATGGGTAGGGAAAAAATGGTGGCTGGCGAACCGATCGATCTTTAAGTATAATCGCAGGGCCACTCAGTTCACTGACTTATCGCCCAGATATCGGTTGACGTTGACTAAGAACGCTACTTCTTTCATTTGAGGGAATCCACGTTTTCCCCCTTCTTAATCTTTATCTCGTCCCGGTTTCTACGAAACTGCGAGACTGTTCTCTTCTTTACGTAGATATCTCGAAGACAGCAACCGAATCACAGAATCGGAGCTCCACTTTCGAATTCTCGTTCGTCATACATCGAATCATCACACAAATATACCACGGCTTATAGTTCTCCGCAATGCGTCTGACTATTCTGTATTTCCTCGACCTAAACGTACCACTCTGGCAATATTGTCTTACATTAACTCACGATTTTTATATCACTTTTGATCTGCATTAAAAACCGTTTCCGGCCACCGATACTTATCTGTAAGAAACCGAACAGTGGTTTTACATGTTTTTCACATCAAAGCGAAAGAATCGATCCAAGCAGAGCAAAAATTTCGCTCGATACTTCGCTTTGCATCACGTGTCATCGATCGTCGACAATCTCACAACTTGTCCGAACATCTTCCCCTCCCGAACACTCTCGATCACAGGTTGCACGCGACTTGCACGCCTCAGGGCAAGTGGCATGACGGCCGAGATCCGCCTCGACTGTCGCGCGATTGCGATTCCGAGCAACGAGATCGCGTGAGACTGCATCGTAACGCCTTGTGGAACGATCATTTAGAAATTTTAACGACAAACACTGCGGTGTATTTCATTTGTCTAACGGCCGTTTCGAATCGAGCGCGCGGCACCGAAATGGACAAAGAAGATGCCCCGCTCGCATGGAATGAAAAGCCTATTAAGAATGCGAACCTTGGAGTTTAAGAATAATGAAACGCTACCGTCGTTAATATAATTATCGTCCTATTTGTTAATGAAAAGATTTTCTCCTTTTTGGTTTATTTCAAATGGATAACTGCGTTTGAAATGTCTTGACTGATCAATCAAGGGAGTCGTCCCAAACAAACGGCAGAGAAACTGAAAAGATGACTAGAAGCTTCGAAGCTGAATGGGATAATGCACTTTCTCTGTATGATTGATAATCTGAAACTGTTCTATGCTACGTGTCAACGAAAAAAATTTGATTAATCAAGCAAGCAACAGTACTTACTTTACACAGTGGCGAGTTGTCTCAAAATTCAATTTACTTCATTCATATAATCATTTTCTGAGTTGGTTTTATTTTTAGAAGATATACGTAGAGGAATGCGATTATTTGTAAAAGATGTATCAACAATATTTATAGTACAATGACGGAGGGATAAAAAGTGAAGAAAAAATTCGAAGACGGCATCGCATTACCGGTTTGGAACTGGAGAAGCCTAGCATGATTCATCTAGCCAGTGTGGTGAGGATGAAAGGTAGAAAAGCATGCAGAATAGTCTAGAAACGTCCTTTTGTCTTTAACGATCGTCTTTTCGTTAATATAGTAAAGATAGGTTGAAACATGAATCCCCTCTCCTAAACGTAGGCGGATCGAGTCTGCAACGCATTACGGAGATCGTGTACCGTTGAGAATAATCGGTATCCAAAGTACAAGTTCGTGAATCTACCAATCCCACACGTTTTATTAGTGTATTTAACCAAGTACAGATTTCCGATTTTGCATTGGTTAAAAGTACTTGAAATTATATATTGAAGAAGTATTCAGTTGAACATTCAAGTTTGTTACAGCTATACAGTCTCTATAAAATTTCCACGTCTCCTAAATATTAGTGTATTTTCTGATTGTGTTTTATAGCTATAATACCTGAGAACATAAAATTGATATAATTTCAAAACGGGCTTCTCACTTTCTTTCATATTTTGCAGATGAGTTTAAGAACAATTAAAAATGAGAAAAAGTACATTAAAAATTTTCCAAATTCAATGTTAAAATGAAGAAAAAATAATAATTAAACGACTTTCATGATCATTGAAAATTCTTTTCAGTCGCTCTATTCATTCTACCATTTTACACTTAAAATATATTTTTTAACGCGAGTAACAATATAGCTGCATGTTAAAATCACAAAATATACTAATATTTAAGACGTATAATTTTTTGCAGAGATTGTATAGCCATAATCTTAATGAACATTCATGGATCACAAATTTCAATGAAAATCATAATATAAATTTCAATGCACGCCACGAGGTGATAAGAACAGTATGAAAACAGATTTAGATAGGGAATCTTGTTTGATTCGAATTAATGTCGAAAAGCAATCGAAGTGTATAGCCGAGTGGAGTAAAGCGCGCAATGTTAAACGTCCCATTCGCTCGTTTTCCATAGGGATGTTTGACGTTTTCTTGGGGCGATCGCCAATTAAAAACGCCTATTCCACGGATTGCCTATTCGCAAACGAGCCGGTCACGGACAAATTTTATACCCCCTTTATGGAGCTTTATCTCGCTTTTATGTTCCGAACAGAAAAGACGGCGCTGGCATTCTTGAAAGGAATTCCAAGGGCATCGGTGTCTGGGCCTCGAAAGGATGGTCAACGCACCGCGATTTCCTTTGTGCGATTCAGACGCGTTTCTAAATCGTTTTTCATGAATCGTTCAGAGAGAGGAGCGAAAGAGTTTGCTTCTCGTCTCTCTGCGGGGACACGTAGGACGCCCACGAGGAATCCGCAACTATCAAGACATTGTAAGCGTCTGATGGAACACGTTATTCAAATGAAATTGATTTTCTTCACCTCTGGTGGGTAATGGGAAATCAAGATTGCTCGTATAAGTATTTTTTCGTAGGAGATTGATACCGAACCCCTATATATGTAGATGGTTTAAAACAATAAAAAATAACAGGCCTCTTTCGTTTGTTTTCTGTTTTATCAATTCAATTAATCTTACGATATCATTCATACACGTATAATCCATCGTACAGATAAATATGAGACTGGACTAATATCCAACAACAGTTTCACAGATTCTAAAAACACGTATGAGCCTGTCTCGTTTTTAATCGTGACTACCACAAAAACGAAAAGTTAAGCATTAATCATCGAGTTAACGCCCAGGGATCATAGATCACGCCTCTTCATTTTTAAACACGGTTAGCGACCGGGAAATAGAGAATCGCAGGATGTCCCGGATGACGAAGCCGAGTCGATCGTTAAAGGCGTACGAATCGAGTCGAGTGCCTCGAACAAAGGATCTTGAACTGGACAATGACGTGCCTCTCTCTTTCGATGACAATCTTTGGAGAGGAGAGAGCGAGAGGTAGGAGTAGCAAAGGGATCACGACGCAGTAGACGACTCTTTAACGGGCGTAATGACAAGTTCTTTCTCGGCTGTTGCATGACTGCCCGTGGCGAGGAGGTAATTAAAGGGCGTGGAAACTAGGTGGCTGTGCGTCTACCTCGGCTACCGGTATCATTTTTCTTCTTTCGGCACAGATACGATGAAAACTATGTACCAACTGCACCATGCGAACAAGATTAAATGCGGAAAAAAAGGAACTTGACACAATGGACCGATTTACATCAAATATGACCATTAATCTATTTGAAAATATGCACTTCAAAATAAAAGAAATTGCATCAGAATCGCATCGTTGTTGTTGAGATTTAAAGCTAGAGGCAGACAGACATACAGATCAAATTTATATCTCTCTTCTTTGCGTCGGAGTTAAAAAAGATACGCATGTAATATATCCGTAATGCTCAATCAGCTGGTAAGCGTAGTGAATTTTCATTTAATAGTGAGAAACCTAGGACAATAGACAAGAAGCTTTATATGTCGGAATTATAACGTTTATTATACTGAATAAATTAATAAAAAACACGTTCTTTGACATCCTTGTTATTCATAATATACTAAATACACACGTGTCTTTATTTCTATGCTATAAAGACGTTTTCTACCCTAAGGCTATTTAGGTATCTCCGTAAGATCTTGATGATCGTATGAGAACTAATTTCCACCCTCTGGACACACAAGCAGTAAAACTGAACCTACATATAAAGTCTCCGCATACCAACCTTCTAAGACCCCAATTTATTCCCTCAAACTAATCCGCAAACTTTGTCCCCAAACATTCTTCACATATCAATAAAACGAATTTGATTGAATTCGCAAATATCTATCTTTAATAATCACTCATATAATTATAAAAATAGCTGTATAATACTCCAATAGAATTCTCTAATCTTTAAAAATTACTTCTGCTTGTTACAATTTGAGATTGAAGATGCTTAATGTGCTGTAAACTACCGAATGACAATTGATTCACTGATAATTATAAGTTTATCATTGTTTATCAGCATTGACCCTGTGATTCGTAAAGCGATGGGCGTTAGAATGTTTTTCTACTGTTTCTACGAGGCTGACCATCGAAACAGCGGCGACCGAAAACGTAAAGATAACGTCGTACGCGATTCGGAGACGTTGATAAGGGATAGGCTGTGGGAACGACAGCCCGGGCGTAGATTAGGCTTTCGAGTAGGTCGAGAGAAAGAAATTGCACTATGAGGATAAGAAACGACACGAGAAAGTACAATTGGGGATAACGAATGATGACAGTCTTTGGTTTATTTCCTATGTTCTTGATACCGTTGTTCAGTAATCGCGTCATTCGTTACAAATACAGTAGTTCTTTGAATTCAGGAGATTCCAGACGGTATTAAATATAATTCGTTGATTGCGATAATACGAAAATACTTTGCTATAAGAAAGTACTTAGAGCAATTTAACATGGAAAATACGTGGGATGTAAAAAGATGAAAATTGACATAATTTATGACACGTCACTGTACTTATCAAATTCCATTATATTAAATCGTACAGCCTATCACATATGTACATTATCAGTCGTCAAAGTAGTTACTTATAAGAGTTATCAAACACAACTTACAAAAAGGCAATGAGTATGATATTACGGCGAGTACGTTTTCTGTGAGGAACAATAAATTCTCATAAAAACTTTTCCTTCGAGTTACGATCTAGACAAGCGAGCCGCCAGTTCCACTCGGGGCCATTAAAACAAATGCGCAGAGCCTATAACTATTCTCAGAGTATCAACGGAATAATTTCGAGCGTCGTATTCCCGAGCCCTCTTAAAGACCCGTTCGATCCGAACAAATTGAACAGCGTTCGCGGTCCAACGCTTCCGCGTGCGCGTACCGATAAAGTTATCCTGGAGCTCGGCGAATTATCGGAAATACGATGTCGTCGCCACCGTAAGTGCGTGTAAACGCGTGCGCGATTGTAAATCGCGGCCGACGTAACCATGCATTTTACTTACTCGCTACAACCGCGACAACACACGAAATGTACATCCCCGCAGGGATTTACGCTAAACACTTAGAGTCATATATTCTTTAGAAAGAAGATGACCCTAAGGAGAAAGTTGCCGGGGGAAGAATTAAGGAGAAAATGAAACGATATATTAAAAGTAACTGAAGGGATAATACCACTGTAATCGGTCGTGAAACTCGACTTTTTTCGCTTAAACTGGCTTTTATAGTCTTAAAAATAATATGCAAGTACTTTAGAATTTTTCAAAATCGTGAGCACTCTGGACCCGTCGTTTTTAATCGGATTAACTTAGGTGATAAGTTTTACTGCTTTATTATAATATAATCTACTGCACTACAGAGGATTTATTCGATATTTGCAGTACATAGAATTTATCCGATTACCTCGCATGACAATTTATTATTTAGCAATTTACTGTTTCTCACGCAAAATTTGTAGTCGAACAAGTTTTCTTCAAATGCTCAGGATTTTAAAAGAGAGAGGAGAATGGATACGTACTGCAGTAGCTAAAATGATTTAGAAAATAATATAGTAGAACCTCATTTATGCGAACCTTGTCTATCTGAATCGATTCTAGGCCAGCATCGGTTATCTGGACATAGCGTGGTGGGAAAAGAATACATCTACTATCGAACGCTGATCTCGTGTATGTGAACTTAAGAGAATAGACTCTGATACCAGCGCGATAAAGCAGAATATCAATGTTACTCAGTAAATTGGCCAAAAATATGGTTTATGTCATTCTATTCTACAAAAAGACTTGAAATTTGAAGAATTCGAGTGTTACCCGTTAATCAAGATGGCAGAATAGATCTAATATAATATTTATTTAATCCAGATAGACTTTTTTGGAGAGTCACAATAAATAGAAAAATAAAAGCTGGGAAATGTAGAGAAGTGGAAGTGAATAAAAAATGAAGGGTAGGTTGAAACGCGTAAGAAATGATAGCGATAAAAAGAGAAGAAAGCGAGAGAACGACTTAGGGCGTCACAATTTCGTCCACGGCACAAAGATGAACGTGTTCTTTACGGAGACGAATCGCGGCACGGATAGAGGGAAACGATGAAAAATTACTGGACGGCGAGAACGAACATAGGAGAAAATTGTAGCATTCGCGGCACGTGAGAGGATTGCACGCAGTGTAAATGCCCATAGCTTCGTGTGAGGGTACGTGTAAGTACATGGGGTGAGTCACCGTAGGTGGGAAATAGCTGTGTCTCATTTAAGGGTATGTATTAAGAGTGCGAGGACACAGGCCAGGCAATGTATGTAAATGGCTGCACGGAATGTTTACGAGACACGAATATTCCATTAGTTTTTTTCTCTCAAGAAAAACGCACAACTTTTTTTATAATATCATCATGCTTTATGATATACTAATTAATGTTTCGATTTTTTACACTGATTATACTTTATAATACGACGTATTAAATACTACTGGATTAAGTCAGAGTAAAATAAATCTGAATGACTGTTTCCCGTCTTCAAGTAGTAAAAACTTATTTAAGTTTTTCATATTCCTCATAACTCACTTCGTATATACTTCGGGTTATAAAGCACACAGTACTTTCATCAAACATGGCCGTCGTCCTATAAAAAAATATTAAGCTCGCATAACAGAAATTGCAATGTAAAAGTTGAAAACGTCTTCTGAAAGATATTCAACGTAGTTCGCGAGTTTTCTACGTTACATTCTACTTTCTCGCCTTTAGCCAGTAGGCAAGCTCGTTTGGAAAAAGCGAGATTCGAGACGTTAGAGAAGTCGAAGTTTTTCACACAGACGGAAAATTCAAAGGGAAAAGATCGGATGCTTCATAAAAAAATTTCTCCTTCCCACGTTTTCATAATTTAGATAGATATTGCTATTCTTTTTTTGGATCTTCAAAGGGAGCACTGTCATTAACACGAGAGAAAATCTACCTCTCGGATTGTTATCACGGAACTGGAGATTCTTTTTAACAGATTATTCTTGGTCGGTTAATAGTGGACCTTACGTTTCACAATTGATGAATTCATTAACTTTAATAACACTTGACAAAAACAATAAACTATGAAATTCACAATTTAATGATTAATTAAGTACACTATTATATTATAATTCAAAGTAGCAGTTACACAAGATGTTTGCAATACATTCGAGATCACCATCAGGTGTCCCCCTCAAAACCTTGTAACCACTGTATTTAAAGTTTTCTTGTTAGAAGTTATCCAGCAAAGTTTTTTTAAGTGACACATTAAAATGAGACACCTTGTATAATGTGATATTTTATTAAAAACAATTGAAATTTATGAAGCAAAAAATAAAGATATTAATTGTAAGATTGTTTTTGCTTTTCACTTGCTAAAAAGAGATTACTCGAGTATTATGAACTCATCAATTATAAACATTGTAGAGATTGCTTACGATGTATTGAGAATATAATTAACGCAGTTGGTTTGTATAATTGGTAATAGCTTTGATTTTATAATACAAGTTGCTACGACATTAGTTTCCTATCAGATTCCTTATCAAATTCGCATAAAGCAACATTTTACGCTTTCACCTTATCCCTATTCGTTAACATATGTCCACGAAAGATCAGATAATCAACCGAAGCCGCGCTGCTATACGCAAATACAAATTGTCTGACCCGTGAACTTCTTGATTCCTTATCAGGTTCAGCGGCAACCATTTCGAACGCGATCACCCGCGTATAAATCTCGAGAATTGCATTCGCGTATACACGCGTATACACCGTGGCCGAAACCGTAAAAAAGAAAACTCAATCTACTTCGGCTTCGCACATACCACCAGGTAGGAAACTGTTCGCCACCCCTCTTCACAAAAAACGTTTTATCGCGCGGAAAGAGGCGTTATCGCGTGCACTTTATCACGGACACGCGTCAACGGTGAATAGAGATTGTCTGGTAGCGTTCACCGCTGTGTACTCCGGTATCGAACAACAGGTTGACCTGATCCACATTGCGCAACCTGTGGAGTTTGATGGAAAAGAATCGAAGACCATTAACGAAAAATGGGATACAGAAAATTGTAAATAACATCTTTGAGACCAGTGGTTATTAGAGTGAAAATCTTTGTCCTCTCGTTCATCTTCGTTCTTTATCTAATGTACAGGGTGAGTTAGTAAGAAATTTCATTTAAAATTACTCGTTTAGTTATTGATTCCGTTATAAACTCTGACAGGAACATATTTTAATTTGTCAGAACAGAACACATTTGTTTAATGATCTCCATCATAAATGAAATCGCGCACAGCATGTTTTGATAAAATCATTAAGTAACGAGTCATTGTATATGACATTTCTTATTAACTCACCCTACATATTAATCGCACCGAACTATGGAATCGGCAATAATCGCCTGTTGCACCCGATTCTCGAGTCTCTCACGAACGATCGGGCGATCGAGATCAGACCTTGCATAAATTCATCTAGCAGCTCGAGATTTGCTCGAGCATGGCCAATAAACACGCCCGGTTAATGATTTATCGCGGTCTTGCGGCTGACGCACGTACTTACGTGCCTACATGAATATGTCCACTCTCTATCTGCGCATTCAGATCGTACTTTTATCCACGCGTTTCGCCTCGCGAACCGGCCAACGAGAAGGAGAGAACGCGTACGCTTTCTTTCGCGAGGGAGAACTTTGTGAGTCATACGTACGTATGCGCGCGAATGTACCAGGAACCAGGACTCACACAGCTGGTTCTCATGCCGATCGAAGGATAGAAATAGAAAGGATTAACTTTTATGTATTCTATAAATTTTTATAGTTTCAAGCGTTGAACACAATTAATAGACTACTAATTTTATGCATTATTAACCGAACGTCTAACAAACAGAAAATACGCAAAGATGTACAGAACATTAAAAGTAGAACACAGGGGAATTCCTAGGAATTTGTGTTTTAATTCTTCTTCGTATTTCGCATAGAAATTAATAAGCGGTATTATATTGATACGAAATTGTGATAAAAAAAACCTTGAATCCAAAAGCTTGAGAATTTTTTAGGGCAAAACTTAGCACCGTTGGGAACAGAATTCATGAGAGCGTAAAATGTTTGTCCTTCCGTAAGATTCGAGTCGTCAAGTAATTTTCGAGGATAATGGAACCTCCGCAGGTTGGAAGTAATTACGATTAATCATTCTCGCGGTGCCCGTTGCGGGGTAATTAATATTAGCCGCTAGAAAGCTCGAGGCGGCTGCTGGAAACGAATGCGACTAGACGATGATGATGATTACGATGAACAGTATACCACCCCGTGATTCTTCCTGGTTCAGAGACCATCTTTTTGTTTCCTAATTGATAATATCGACCCATGAGTAGGTATTCCGAGCAAACTAGTCGACTATAGAAGGAAAGAACAATTTTTAAAAATTGTTGCCAAAAACAAAAATCATGAATAAGTGAAGTTTCACAATAAAGAAGTCAGATTCACAAAATTTCATTGCGTACACACTTTAAATAAACGAAAAACGACACGTATATCGTAAAGAACGAAGTACATATAATATCTTGCGAGAAACGAGGTAACCGGGTGGTTATGAATAATCGAACGTGTACTGTTACGAGTTCGGCTTTTAAAGCGACGAGATCTCTCTTACAGCCTGCCTTAATAATTCAAGTCGCACAGTTTGGTAAAGCCTCGATTCCAAGTTTCCAGAAGGTTCTCAAACGTTTACTGCGCAACCAAAATTTTTAGTTACGATAAGCAGATAATTTGCGTTCGATGGGAAAATACCGGGTACAGAGACGGTATCAAGGTTTACCAACATATTGTACGAGGAGAAGACCGAAGGAGGTCAAGAGATCATTAGAATTTCATAAAAGAAGATCAGTAGGTGAAGAGATCGAGGATGCTTGAATTTTACTCGTCCCTTCGCAATTTCTCCTTTAAGTTTCCTTTTAAGCAGTATTTCAATTTTTTATATTCACCATTCAATGCTATTGAACATTGAAGCGAAAAATGCGCATATTTGTTTTATTAATTTTAAATTCTACGTACGTCGTCAAAACATTTGTTATAAAATTTTAAGCTTCGAAACGTATTTCTCGAATCTTACGTATGTTTGACAGGAGAAACATGTATCACGCGATACAAGGAATGACGAAAGTGAAAATGATAAATAAAAAGATGCTATTATATTTTCAACGACGAGTAAGGCGTGCATACGCTGTTATCGAAACAAGTTTAAAAGAAAGGAATACACTGATTTCCCATTATCCGGTGTCATGGGTCATTAAATCAAACGACGTTTCTACCGGAAATCATCTCGTGGCCCATTAATCCGTTCGCTTTTGCAAAAATCTCTTTAATTCTTCGAAGATTTTATCAACCTAGTGATGCTAAATATTCTAAACAGATTAACATTAATATATGAGGAACCGGAAAAAAAAAGAATCTCGCAATAACAGCGAAGCGACAGCGTTGCACGATGTGTATGAGAATCAATAAATTAGATAGAAAGTGAATAAGTTTATTACTGTAGCGATAACACACTTTTCTAGACACGAAATTGTGTATCGCAAAGGATTTGCAAAAGAGTAAATATAATCAACGTGTTTTGGACGCAGAATCAATGAACCGTAACACAATATCAGGTACTTTACGTAGCGCTGTACACGCTACGTATTGAATTTAGGGCGCAAGGCCAGTAGGTTTCACACATCGTATTGTAGTTAAAAACTGCGCAAAACGTTTATTAAGTTTTCATTTTATTCAAATCACATTTTATCCGAACAGATATTTTATTTATGGAGAAACAGAGATTTTCCAATGGGTTAGAAACATCACTCTCATCTTTAATTTCAGACAGACGATCAATTCTTCTAGCTGAGAGAAGCTTTTCCAACACACGACATTTCGAACAATCCCACACCTCACCCACACGAACTCCCCTCGAAACCGCATAAAACTAGTTCCCAGAATCCACTTCTACCTAATTCTGCACGAATCCATCCTGAACAACCTAATCTCATACCTATTCCACGACACAACGTTCCCTCACAAGCACAACGTGGCTTGAAAGATGTAATTTAGTCGTAATGCACCGTACTTATTGTCTAGCCTACCACATTCCCATCATCTCTTGCGATCAATCGAACGAAACGGTCACCTTTCATATACCTAGAAGAATCAAACCCAATTTCCATCAGTCCCAGATCACAGCGCAGAAGTATCCAGAATCTCTGGAAGCATCTGCCATTATACTTGGCACAGACCTAGAAACATTTACTTTAAAAGCAGCATTCTTACAGAAGTTATGAAACGCCTTATGCCTGTTTAGAAACGACGCTCAACGTTTCGCTCTCGCATATACATATCAAATTAAAATTCGTGCTAAAACAAACAGCAATTGATGTGATTCCCTCTCGCCTAAAAACGAAACCTGAAATGTTCCGGATACTGTCTATGGACGAAATGTTTGCAGGTCTGCGCTAGAGAACTATAGGCTAGACATTTCAGCAGTAGCGACACCGTGAACGCGGTCACGGCGCGGCGGCGTCGCCAACGGACGACATCGCGAGGGAGACGCCTGGAGAACGGTAGCAATGACTTCAAACTTCTGAGTTTGTTACAATACTCAGCGGGCGAATATTTTGAAAGATCGACGACATTTAACAATTATGATGATTTTTATTTGCCTAACGATCTCTATTATATTTGAAACCTCATAAAGTTTCAATTCTATTAAAACTAGCGGAACAATAATCTTTATTAAAGAGGATAAGTAAGAAACGAGTCGTATTCGAATTTTTCTAATGGCAGTTTCAATATAATTCCAAGTGAACTGATCACTTAACTAATGGTAGAGGGATCATCGACACGCAGAGAGAGCACGCGAGTTTTCACACGCGAGAGGAGGTCACGGTATGCATACCTACGTGAAAACGGGTGGAGAACCATTCTAGCCGAGAGGCATATGTAAAAAGAGAGGCGACGCGGAATAATGAGACAAGAAGCGACAATGGAGAATACGCGAACGAACGAGGTATGACATAGACGCGAGAAGACGAGAGCAGCCTGCAGCCGAAACGAGGCAAACAGAAGCGACTGGAAAATTCTCCTAGATTTTTGGCTATTATGTGTTGTATTGGTTTCGATAAGATTAGGACTTTCCATCGATGGAATTCGCCAAACAGAATGAAACACGCTCTAATCGGGTAGCAGATTCGATCGATCGACCGTAACGCGATCCTTTTATTATCCCGGAATCAATGGTGCGTGAGAACGGAGAAAGTGCGCAGCTAATGAGATCGAGATATCTCACGTGATCCTTTCGTTATATTCTCCGACCGATCGGATACGCTTGGATCGGTATCCTGATGCAAAAAACCACAATCCACTATTCACGCCTTTATCTTTTCCTCCTCAATATTCTCACTTTTGTGCTTCCGTTTTCCTTATTCCCGCCTGTTTCACTGTTTCGAGTTCATTTCCCGTCGAGATTCAATCACGTTACCAGATCGATGATGCGGAGACACCAGAGGAGCAAGAATAATGAAGGTTAATGCGAGGGTGTCGGGAGTACCGCATCGAGAATCTGGCACCACGCAGAGTATTATATCACACGGATTACGCTAGATCGACGATCGACAACGATTAACGAGTAGCAAAATCACGTAAATCACGTCGGCGAACTAAATTTACCGCAGAACGTAGCCGAAACGTACCGTGCAAGCTTACGTCGCGAACAGAGCACACGAGCTTTCGCGCTGGACCACCCGGAGCCCACGGTTCCTCTGATTCTCTTCGCCGTCCTGTCCCTCGTACTGTGTATACGCCGATAAACCACCCACCACCACCTGCCCTGATCACCCTCCCGTCCCCGCCGGCTCGCCTCTTCAACCCTTCAAGCTGGTGGTAGTAACATGCGGGGAGTTGCTGGGGTGGGATCAATATGAGGTTGAGCGAACGCGGGAAATTCGCGCGCAGGTCCTTCTCCACCCTCCACGATACTACTACTACCCCTATGTGGCTTGCCCCTCTTTCCTCTGCCCACACCCTTTGCCCGTCTTTTTCCAATGAACAGTCGCGTTTGCGTTTTTTCTCTCTGTTTCGCTTCCTCACCGTTTTCAATCCGTGTCTTTCTCCGATTTTCCAGTTCCTTTTTCCTAGCTCTCATCGTGTCTGGCTTTCGGCCGTCTGACTCGCCCCTCACTTAGACGGTGACGAACCCACCCTTCGCCAAACCGTTTGCAGCTGCCCCGTTTCCTAAGCCTCACCTGATTGTGCGCGCACCGACTGTATGTACCAACGTTCTTCGAAATCTAGCAAACTCGCACAATCAGCAAGAATGAGAAAATGCTCTATTGTTGATATTATGATCACTGAAACATGGATCTGGTGAATCCATTGGAATCAGCTGTTTTTATCTTCATTGTGAGTAATATCAAAAATATACTTGCATATAATTGAATTATGATCTTGATGGTCTATATTCATAGCAAAATCGTGACATATAATGAAATCCACAAACGTTCGCACACATGGCAAAATTGAATAACTTTTTTAATATTTTATTTAAGGGCAGAGACTCCCCTAGCGACGCGATAAAGCAAAATGTCAATATTGCCCACTAAACTGACCAAAAATTATAGGTTTATGCGATTCGATTCTATATCTTTATTTCTCAGAGAATCAAGACAAAATTTTTTTTATTTTAGTTTGATATACGGATGATTCAAAGGATTCCAGACCTACTTCACACACACACAACGCCAAATACGTAGCTCCAACTAGCGGTGACGCATGGAAAGCACTAAAAGAGAGAGAGAGAACGTACTAGATTTTTATGTATGCGTGCGAAGTGGGCTTAGTATTCCTTGAGTCACCCGTACGTCTTTAGAGTACTCTGGTCTTTGTCAGCGAGATTATTCCGATATTTAAAATAAGTGATAGAAAGTGAAGGAAAAATTGTAGTTACTATGTTCTGGATTTTAAGTAATTTTATACCAGAGATTCTTCTGAATAAAGTAAGTACCGGAATCTCCTAGAATGTATCTTAAACTAAACATTAAAATGAATTTTGTCTTGACTTTGTCTTATCACGTCGTTATCAGGGTCTCTCTCCTTAAGTCTAATATTAAGAAAGTTATTCAACTTTGAAATGTGCAAGAATATTTATGGACTTCACTGTATATTTCTAACAAGAGTTGGAAGAATTTCCTTCGATTATTCTTTTTCTCTTTCTACCTCACTCAGAACAAGGGTTTGTATGTCTGTTTCTATTGAAGGGATCCTACGATTCCAGGTAAAGAGATTTCCGGTAAAACTGAGTTATCAGAGGAAATCTGGGGATAAAGGTACGTCATGGGTGCGCTGACCAAATGATTTTCGTCGATAGTGATTTGTTGCATTGAAAAGGATCTTCTTTCTTATAAGTTATAATTATTCTTATAATTATTCTTTCTAAACTCAAACAGTTCTCAATGATAAAATTGCGTTCGAGAGACAGAAAATTGACATCCAATTTGGCGTGAATTCGAAGTATCCATTATTTAAATTCACGAAATTTATGGCAGGGTAAATTCGCCGAATCAGTCAATATTCCTATTATCTAAATATCTCATTTCTGTGCAAGGATTTCGTAAAGTACATACAATTCCAAGAAGAAAAGCGTCGGCTTTTATGCGCCCTTCTGTTCCTCATGATCTTCCATGCACAAAATGCAAATATATTTTTTTAAATATATATTCGATGGATCTACGTAAAACTGTCTTTCAAAAACAGAAATCAGTTCGACTATGATTTCTTTCACAGATTTATTTTACATCGAAATCCTACGCAACTGTTAGTCGCGTTTGTTCACAAATTGAATTGTAAAAAATTCGAAAAACAGATACGTGACATTTAAAGAAGGAAAAGAGGGTTCCAGTTAACAGAATGAAAGAGAATTAAATGGGAGAGTGAAATGAAAAGGTAAAGCGTATTGAAAGGACAATGAATACTGAAAACGACCTAATAAACTTGGTGATGTAACGCAAAAGAACAATGTTGATCGAGTGATATTAATGTGAACTATGAACTTCAACTAACGACCACGAGTCACCAACCAACGCAATGTGTACTTTTCCCTTCAACCAATCTCTGTAACTAGAGACGATCGGATGAAGTTGAATTGCATTTACGGCATTACTGCTACTCACACCCTTTTGCGGTACCTTTCCTCGAGGATCCTCATTAAACGTTGCAAACACGAGCGAGTGTAAAATACGTAGCAAGTTAAAACCGCGAATTGCTAGTTATTTCGTTAGAAATGTTTGCACACCAGTAATTTTCGTTTGGCAAAAAATTTTTTATACCGTACTAATGTCAAGACAGTTAAACTTGTACCAAAATTCTCTTAAGTATTAACAATATCTTACAAGCTCTTTTTTACGAAATAAAATTACAATTAAAATTTCGTGTATTGATAGAAATAAGAAATGGCATATTCAATAACTCATTTAATAATTTTATTAAAACAAGATGTCTATGAATTAGATACATGATGGAGATGATTAAATTGTAAAATTCTTGTATTTTGACGAGCAAATATGTATTTCTGCTAGACTTTAGAATTACATCAATAATAGTGTATAATATTAAATGGTAATCTTCAACAAGTATGAAAATACGTTTTCTCCATTAAACCAGCTACAAACTAGAAGTGAACTACATGAAACGTTAACGATTTCATAATTAAGTTCATATTTTTTTTAACAGTGGATTTCTTACTTTCAAAGAATGAATGAGCTTTTTCGGATCGAGCACAAAGATGAGATTTGAGAATTGGAACCCAGCCAGAAGAACGCAAATAAATGACATCATCCCCGTGGCCACCGCATCAACCCTTGTAATTATGATCGCAAACAGGAGTAGGTAGGTCGATTGCGCGCGCGATTCAAGGTACGATACGAGTCCCTCCGCCCCCGCTGATGAATTTACATAGTCTTAATTTTATCAATATAACGGGTGAACTATCGATAAACAGATTACCGACAAGCATCCGCTACCCTAGGCAGAGATTATTGCGACCGCAAATAAGAGAAACGCGAATTTAGCCGATAAAGCAATACGCTTTAATTTAGTTTTCCAGATATCGGATCTCGAACGCAGGATGCTGCAATTACGCGATTCAGTGCTAACTTTGCCTAATAGTCTTGTTCTCTCTAATATTATTACGTATAGGTATTAGATTGTGGATTAAATCGAAGTTATGTAAATCTGGCTGCATTTTTACATCTATGCGAGTGCTTCTTAACTATGGAACATTGGATTTTTAAAATACCAGCTAAAACTACTGCAGTTAAAAACGAACGCATCGCTTAGTCAAAAATATTCATTTTCGCCGGAATGCATTTTTAAAGTGCAAACAGAATTCACATGCACATCCACGGTGAATATAAATTTTTCTTCATCTACATCGAGGCGACCCACGCTTTCACGTTGCGGCGCTAAAACGGGTTACTTTGTTTTTTAAGTGTCGTCCGCCGACGCGGTGGATGGAGAGGAAAGAAGAAACCAGTCGTGAGCATGCTTTATGTCCGGATGTCATGAAGCGAACGAAGTTTTATCAATCGCAGAACTAAATAAAAAAAATGTGCAACTCCGATGTACAATTATTAATAATAAATGCATGTATCTCATGAAATTGCCATGTAATTTGTATAAAGTCAAACGTGAAAATAAAATATTCTCAACAAATTACGAAGATTTAGACGTGTTGTTTGATGAAATAGTACGTTGAGGAATGTGAATAATTCTAAACACGAAATATAAACTAGAGGAAGAGAGCGAAGGTCAGGCGTATATATTAATGCAATAAACCATAGCTAAGATATTTCGTGCACATCTGCACACTAAATGAAGAAATTCTTTCTATACAAAATAATCGCTTCGATGCAATGTTTAAATAATAATTTATCTAATAAAATGTGCAAGAATGAATAATGACGATCTATCATCTTATCGCTACAATTGCACCGTTGATTAAAAATTCATCCACGGGGTGCATCGGCTATCGTCAGGACGCAAGCAAGGTCCGAACAATGAACACACGTGCACGTGTAATGCACGAAACTATGTACACACCAATATGTACATGTATTGTGGACGTATAGTATAAACGTAATGCGCGGCCTTAGATTGCGTAACACAGCTTGCTACCCGGATCTACCACAATCTGAGGGATGAATCGGACTATCGTGGGAGAGATAGCGGCAACGTTTCCGGGTCAGGTCATCCCGTAAATGGGCGTCATTTATACCTAGCCGTCTAATAAGCCGGGTTAGCTGAGAATTCGCGAGGCGGTTTCAGTTACTATCTTTGTCTCACTGTTAAACGTAATTATTCTGCCAGGACTTGTATTTGTTCCGCGAAACGTCGCCTGAAATGGGTCATTTCAATCTGAACAGTAAATGTTTCATCTGTGCTAGAAGACAGCACATAGTTGTCTAAATGTCTGAAAAATCAATCGGTAAAAAATTCTATTAAAATTTAGTAATTAAAGAAAAATTTTCTATGAACCGCAACAGTATAATACACATCATTATTGCTGAAGATTAAAGGAAACCTGATTTAAAATTTTATTTCTATAATTGCTTTACTTTGCGCAAAAATCCGCAGTCTGATCATCAGTGAAATAATCAATACAGCCTCATATATTATAAGAAGGACGGGTCGCGCAACAACAAATTGTAGCTGGAATCTAAATCTCGTCGTGGTACCAACATACTCACCTGAGGAGCTGCGTACTTGTACCCGCATTCCCCAATACAAATGGATAGACTGACACGATGATTAAGTGGCACGGTATCTCATGCTCACGTGCACGCTCGCTCGTGTCTACGCGCTGCCGCGCCGCACCATGCCGAGGGTATGCGTGCACGGACTCTACATGGCAGGTATAGCGATTAAAGGCCGCTTCACAATGCAGCAGGGGTCAACGAGTTCAAGCAATAGGCGGAGCTAGAGATATTGGCCGCTCAAGGACACTACCCCGTTTAATGAGATTTGTTGGTAGAAATTGAACTCGTGACCTCGTTTCGAAAAGTTCGGTTGTTAGTTAGTTTTAGCAAAATTTAGCAGGGCTTAAGTGTCTATAATAAAAAAACTAATCTAAGCTGCCTTGTTATAGTTATCAGTAAATTTGAGGCTTAGAGGACCTCGAACGATCTTAACTTTGACATATTAGTAGGATTCTGAAGAATTTTTTCGTATACACATCATATCGGTCTTACAAGTTAGTCCAATTATCGTTGAACAAGAATTTTATACTCGCTTGCATTACGCTTTTCAGTTAGTAGATTAAGTACAAAGAAAGTACGTTTACAATCAGCAAAGTTCTGTTCAAGTAATGAACAAACTCGATAAAATTAAAGTTTTGCCGACTCGATAAAGTTTGAGAGTAAAATCTGGAAGCCGAGAGACTGAACAAATTAAACGATTAAAGTTCAAACTGTAACTAATGTATTCACTTAATTACGTGAAATCCCTGCCGTTCCAGCACTCATTCGTCCTCCATTTCTACAATTTAATTCGTTTCTTGCGCGTCGACGCAACGATAAAATATCGATATGGTGGAAATATAAATGGGTAGAATATATCACAGACGTGTTACTGTCTATGTGCTCTTAACTGATTGTTTTCCCGTCTTACAAGAGATCTATAATTTATTAAGTTAACCCCCTGTTGAGGAAAATTCGTCTTACGAAGAAGGGACGTATTTGCGATGTCTGAAATATTGATCTTTTCCTATTACGTTTCCTGATTGGGCGTATCATCCCCTATCAGATACTGGATACCTTCTGTGAAACAGATTTTTAGACTTTGTTCAAGAGACGCCTCGTTGCGACAGATAAATAAATTCGATGAATCGGGTACTGTTTGCATTCTCAATCAATATTTGTTCGTACGTGTTATTTGCGAAGTTTTACTAAATTAAATATTTGAACAATATTTCTAGGGAATATACATACAACATGAATAGATACGTACGTTTGTACGTATTTATAATTGATTCTCTTTCGGATTACAATCTCTTTCAGACTACAGTCAACTTAGTCATTCTTAAACAATATCTCTTATCCTGTATTTTAATCCCATTCTTATCCTGTTCTTGTTCCCCGCTTATTGTTTCTTTCTACTACTTTCCTTAGTTATCGTCTTCTCTGTTTCTTTCCCTTTTCTATTGCTTTCGCCGAGTGTTGCTTTCTTTTATTTTGTATTTTTACTTTTTTCTCTGTTTCCTCATTCTATCTCTATTTAATTGAAATTGCCATTGTTCGTTTTTCTTCCTTCTCTCCCTCACATATTTCTATCTTCTTTCTAAACTTTATGAATCAACGATTCTTTAAATGTCCAAAACGTTAAATTGAAGCACAAATGGGGGTATAAGAGCAGTTTCGGAAAACGATTATTAACAGGACCGCGGCACAAACGGTTCGCTTCGTTAATCAGACCTTGAAATGAATCGGACGATAAAGTGGACAAGGCTACAAGCTGAACGCCTTAATTAAATTGTATCCGAGTTGCGCGACATGAAAGCTTGCACAAAAGCTCCATGTACGCTGTTCGAATCGTTCCGACTCGGCCAATAGGGAGCAATAAAGAAAATTAAAGGCGGAATCGGAGAGTTAAATACAATCAGTACTAGGATATTCCGGATTCAATGTTTCCCTAATGTCATTAGCAAATGTAACACGAAGAACAATATCAGCGTTGTGAAAAATGGCTCCACGAGAATCAATCCGACTTGATGGTCGTACGATACGAAATCGATGAAAAACCTACATATAAATGGTACATCTATCCTACAATATACAATAAACTAACAGCACATACAAGCAAATGGAGCAAATTGTTACTGTACTTGTTATAAGACATACATAAGATAACGTAATGTCTTCTTCTTTTTTAATTTTTTTAAATGTTTATCCAATAGTAATTAATTATAAGTTATCTCGTATTGCTGGTTAAAAACTTTTTAGGAATAATTCGCTATGTGTGCGAGTGCAATCGCAATTAAAGATACGGGTGTTTCGGACCGCCCGCGAGACAATGTCGTTGATTTACATAAACATGCGATGCCTCGGACATTATTTTCGTTGGCGTAACAAAGCGTCTTTCTCTGGGCGTCCAACGACGTGCGAGGAATTTCGCAAACATGCGGGCGGCGAGCTTAATTCTATGAACCGTTTGCGTGTTTTCGCATGATTTCCATGTAGATAGACGGTCATAACCATTCGATTTTTTACGCGATCGTGTATGACGCAGAAAGGTATGACAGAAAATTCAAGGTAACGAATTTGTTAGATTGTGCTGACGAAAATGAAAACTCTTTCAAAGAAAATGTTTGCGTTTATTCCAAAGAAATATTTCAATCAATTAAAAGGCACACCGCAATTGTCAATATAAATGGAAAATAATTACAATAATGTAAATATAATAATAATGTTCCAAATTATTATGTTTTCAAGAAATTTTTATTATATTTTTCACCACATGAAGATATCCGAGCTACTGATGTTTGATTTTCAAGTCTCATAAACATAGCTCATAAACGTATGAAAATAGACCGGGCGCCCAAATGGGAGACTCGAAGCCAGGCGATTAAGAGGAAGAAAATGGATGGAAGAGTACCTTTTTTCTATTGCCTTGTGAAAGAAACAGAAACTCGTTCAAGGTATTTTCTTTATTTTTTACAAGCTCAACAAAAATTCATTGGACGGTAGGTGCATTATCTTATGAAAATTCTTTAGTAATCACAAAGTGACTATACCACCACGACTACTGATGTGTTTCCCCCAATTATAACATTCTTTATTTATCACAAAGTGATGGATGTTTTAGCTTCTCCAATATCACCACTGATACCTATTACCGGTGTTTCGAAAAAATTATTTAGTGGTGTCATCTTATCGGAGCGAGAAGCAAACAGCACATGGTGTTAGTAAGACAGAAATCTGTAAGTCGATGCTATTACAGGAATCTGCAACATCTACAGTTGCGAAAAGAAAGTGGATAAAGTCAATGCGCGTTGGAAAGGAAGCAACGATCAGCTGTTTGGGATTGCCTGTCACTGATAGTACAAAACCAAAAATACTACCAAAATTTACAATTGTTCTTTAAATGTGCTTAATGAAAATATCAGAAAATAATACATAGCGCATATTTATTACACGCAAGCTTTATGATACTCAATTTTAACTACAGAAGGAAGCTTTATTTAAACTGACCTTTGCATTGATCTTATAACTGACAGGATGTTTAGCAAGAGTAAAAATATCCGTCGCTTTTTCTTGTTGTCAGCTTTTTCAATAAACATATGACGCACCAAAAGAATTTTAATACATAAAATGAAAACGTTAGATGAGACTAGTTTGATGCTATTCTCAAAACTAATTTCCGGAGACAAAGGAAAAGAAACTGAACTTGAACCAGACAGGATATTGATATAACGTAATAATTTCTCGGGTCTAATCACAAGTTTCTCTCAGTTCTCGCGACGCTTCTAAATACCTGCATCTCGGTTGTGCAGAATGCAGTTCATGGTCCACGATGCCGAAACTCGTTTCTTATTATTACTTTTTTTTCTCGTCGTGGTCCTGTCGTCTAACAAGGACGGCACTGGCTTTGCGGTTTAACAAGTAGAACTTCAGCCAGTCTCGTTTATCAAATGATCAACATGCTGACCGCAATTTAAAAAAGTTTTAAAAGGATATTTCCCTCGGACGGTTTACCGACCGAATAACTGTTCGCATTAGCGTGCACGTTCTTACGTACGGGAATCAAACTTCTATCGAATATATATTATAATTCCTCATAAGTCAATTTCCCAAATATACTGCGAATATCTTTATAATGAAAAATGTTTCCCTTGATTTAAATGGTGCCACGGTGTATTTATTTGGTACATTGTGAAACAAGCATATATCTACCCTTCTGAAATACCTTTAAGGGCCAAGGGCCGAAAATGTTTGACATTTTCTACTCTGTTCTACTAATAATAATCCGGCAAACACAGTGCAAAGTATGGGTCTAAAAAAGTCGACTTTTGTCCTTATTTGGGCCTTTAATACATCTTGGAAAAGACGAAACTTAAATGTAGGGCGCTCTGGTCTTCATTTCATTCAATACAACCTCTTTCTGGCATAAAATTAATTAAATTCTAATGTATAGTAATTACGATGTTTGCTTGACTGCACGTGACACATATTTTATTAAATATCATTGAATAATGATTAGTGCGTCCGAGATTTAAGTTTCAGCTTTTCGAAGAGGTACTTAACGACCCAAATATCTGTTAATACGTAAAAGATTTTTGAGACCCATATTTTTGCAGATTCTGACTCTACTAGTTTAGCCCCTTAAAATAAAGCATCTTCTACAGATATTTGAATAAGTTTACTCACAGCAATCCTTCAAGCTGAACTGGTCCTCACGCGCGAACGAAACATGGTTAGAACTACAATTAACACGGTATTCACTTCGTCTACCACCCATAATCGTTACTTAAGAAATCAAATTAAACACAAGTTCGTTCCGTTTATTAGACACACGCGCCATTTTGCAAAAACATCGATAGTTCATTGCGGACCAATAGCTTGAAGTGCGCTTGGATCAACACATAAATAAATTCACGCACCACGTACCGCGATTTTCAAATAAAGAACGCATGTGAAATTTGACATAAATCATTTTGCACACACTTCTACTTCCTAACTTGTTTATTGCCCATCAGATCAGAGGATTTGAACGAAAATAACTAAGGCAGTATCATGACTGAAGTGCAACTGTGTTTAGTATTGATCAAACTTTGCGCATACATTTCATTCGTGTGTATGTAAAGTTTGCGGCTACCTACTTGTTCTACTTCGAATTGTAAAAAGGGAATCAATGTAAAATACAGTACTACTTTTTACTGACTCTTTGAATTTACTTAACCTACGTCAGAAATCTTAATGCCTTATTCTGCGAACCCTACGGAAGTAATTCTTATCGTACGATCCCGAAACAAAGTGAAACGAGTATGGAACGTGTCCCGCGCGTGATCTGCTCGTGCCGGAACATTACCACGTGCTCGAGATCCGGTTTGGGTAAAATTGAATTCGTGGTTAAACACCATCTGTTTAGACCAAAAAAAAAAGCGTACGGTACGCGTTGTCGAAATTTATGTTCCACGTTAAAAGACCGAAATGAACTTTCCTTTCTCCTCGAGGAAATACGACCGCCATTACATTGTGTTATATCACGAATGAATATAAGAACGCGAATGAAAACATTTTTCAAGTATTTTAATGTATGATTTTTGTAAACTTTTCTAAATCTCATTATGTATGTACATTCAAATTGAATTACTTATACTAAACTTCTACAAGTTAACAATCCTGAATTAGTTCGAATCTTAACGTAAAACGAATTTATGTAAAAGATTGTGATACCAAGAGATGAAATGGGGCTACAAGGGTTACTTTCCAGTCATGGGTTTTCAAAAGCCGTGATACATATATACGTGGCTCAGAAGCATAAAATGGGCAGCGATGGTTCAAATGGTCCGTATTTCAATAATGATAAATCGCCTCGGTTCGACGCAACGACAGGCATGGCCGGTTTGAAGATCTCACCTCGAGATACCGCACCGTGCCGTCAGGGATCTATCTCGTGGCTTTTATCTTATACGGTCCTGTCTCCTTCGGTCTGCCCTACAGGACATTTACAAATCCACCGTGACTTTCATCTGCAAAGGAATCCCTTTCAAAAGCGCCCTCGAAAACACGTTTCCTCCGATCTGGAGGATTAGGCCTTTGTACTTTCATTCAATGTCGTCTAATATCTTTTGACACGATTATTCCTTTCTATTGTTGACATTTTTCTACGTATACGCGTACAAAGACTCCTAGAATGTTAACTTGTTTGGTCCAATATCAAAAAAGTTACTTCGTTTTGAAATGGGTACGAATATTAATCGGAGTCATAATATACATACAAGTACGTAAACTTATTTCATATCCGAGAGCAACATTTATATGTAAATACTCATTGAACATTCAAGTCGATGAATACTTTTGCATTGTTAAACGTGATCCAAGAGTACAATTGTTTCAAGTGTAATATGAATTGATAGCTTGTGAAATGGAAGTAAACATTTCACATGGAATAATTTTATCAGATAAATATATACTTAATAACCGCCGATACGGTGACTATTTCCTCGGCAGACAACATAACGATCTATAAAACAGATTCAGGCAAATACGCAACAAGGATTACGTATACATTACTCGTTTCAACCTTTCGCCAATTAATATATCCAGTGAGTCTTCTACTTTCTCGTTCATCATCCACAAAGCGGGTACTTATTTCTAAGTAATATGAATCATACTTAATCGCTTAGGAGAACGCTGAAAGCAAATGTACGCGAATCTCTTACCAATCTATATTTGATATATCTAATAGAATCTATGTTATCAAAAGAGAACATCAACTGATTTCGATGCATTTTTAATGAAGACGATTAATAGAATCTCAGCGAAATAAAGTCGCGACTGTATCCTAACAAGTCATCAAATATTAATCTTCTCATATCTCTGTAATTCACAAAGTACTATTAATAAGGAGGCATAAATATAAATCCAATCCTCTATGAAAGATATCCACAGTTAGAAGATCAAGGAAACGAGAGAGACATCCAGTACCCAGGCTATAATTCGTAACAGATACGCACTCCAACGTCGGATCAATGTTTCGTCCATTGAGCCAACCTTCAGGAACACCCATAAAGGGGATCGTCTTTATTTGTCCACGCGTCCCCGCTCCTCGCATCTCCTAGGAATCGTCTCCATAATAACTTTTAAGGCTCGTCTACGTCCACGGAGCAGTGTCTGTTATCCCCTCGGCACGTGTTCACCAGGAAGGAATCGCAACGGAACGACTCCTGCATGAAGATATTATGCTTTGATATATGTATGTCTCTGCGCGCATACACTTGCCTGGATTGCTCTGTCGCAAATGCAACGGGAAATCAAAGAACACGGGATGCGGGATTGATCGAAACCGCACGTGTATATTCTCGAGTGACTGGCGACGACGTTCCCTTTCGTACCGTGGGAATTTTTCCCGGAGGACAACGGGCCACGCGGATATTGTCTCGCGAGAGCGTTATCGGCCGCAACACATGCGATGACGCTCGATTACGCACGCGCTATGGATGACGGATAGAATTTCGTTTCCGAGAGAGCGAGGATCAATATTAAATTGATTCCGATACGACGGAGCGCGATGCATGATCTTTGTTGCGATGAGAATGAATGCTAAATTTCCTATTTATATCGCTGTATGGGAAAGTCGATCGGATATTGCCAATGAGATTCGGTGCACTTTCAGGTTCCGAATAAAATGGAATAATGAAATCAAACGATTCGAAACTACTCAAATCACATTTTTTAAATCAATGTTAAAATAAATGTTTTATTTTCAGTTTTGTCCAGATTCAAATCATTGATCTTGTGAATTTATAAAACTGAAATAGTTCCAGAGTTGAAGATATTAGTTTTAGTAGTTTGTTTGATGAATTAGATTGAAGTGAACTTGACTTGAAATACATGTAGTAACTCGATCTTTCCAAATTACATCTAGTTTGCTTTTATTGAGTCACTGGGAAACTAGTACGTATAAGCGCAGCCCATCGCACGACTCGCGCACTGTTCTTGAGAAACTGTTCTCCCTATTTCATCAAAAGACAAATACTATCTTATCACACACGTAGTTTTATAGGCGGAGATACTTGTCAAAGTAATATCTTTGGATAAACCTACAACTTCCCGAATTCATCTCATCAAAACTACGGTCTCATGGCTGTTATCCGCCCTATAAGTTATTTTTCCCTCTAGTTTTTCATTGATCTTTACTATACTATCTCTTCGAAACATCCAATTGTCTCTAGCTTTCCAAGCTCACTTTGTTTTTTTCCCTCGTATTTCTTCATACTGAAATTCCCACAATTTTTTTCAATCTTGCAACCCTTTTTTGCTTGGAGAGAAAGCTATCATCTTCACTAGAATCGCACATACTTTACACAAAAATGCTTTACGTTTGCCGTCTGCGATACATGATCGTCGATTTCTCGTTCATTGTCCAATCGTTTCCCTCTTGTGCCGTATGTTTTTATTCGCCGACAGTATGTTACATTATTCCCGACATTTCTTCGGTTCGAGCAACATTAATCAATCGAAGATGAAAAAAGATGCAGTAAGGGAACAGAAAGAAAAAAATGGTGGAAAAAATATGATAAAAAAGAAAAAGTATAAATGAAAGAAGAAGTTTAAGCCTTTCTGCAGACGGTGCGAACAGCGGAGAGAGAGTCTTTTATTCGGACTGGTCAGCGTTTGAAACGCGTCGCGCCACGTTTGACCATCCTGTACGGGCGACTCACGATGACGTGCAAAAGCCCGAGACAACCAAACTCGGGGAGAGGTGCTTGCGAGTGCGAATACGCAGCCAGGTATGCGGCAGTCGCGCTTCGAAAACATTCGATGGATGAAAGCCGAACGCATCACTAAGAGTTATTTTAATCATCTTAAATACCGATTTAATCCTATCGGCTCGTGCTCTATATCAAACGAAAGAAGAAGCCAAACCAGAAGATACGAAATGAGAAAAGATCAAATTCGAAGAATACGTTTGCAGTATGTAAATTTTCATAAAACCAACACGAGGTCAAAACCCAGTACGCAGTGGTATGAATGATTCCAATTCTCATCGTTTCGTTCCTTGAATTCGAAGTACGCGCAGCGCATAGTTCGCGAAATCAGAAAATTTAACGCCACATTCTCGTCGAACGCCTTCGCGAGAAAAAGAAGGAACGGCAGTAATTCAGCGTGGCGGGACGTTGAATTAGTAACAAGTCTACATGCCTTTCGTCGCTGGAAATGGATGTCTGAGACGGATACGCAGGTTACGCGTCCCTGATCTAGGGGGACTTGATATTATACAAAAAAAAAAAGAAAAAGATAGAACAACGGGTAAATGAGGACGGAGGAAGAACGAACGGAAACGTTCAGTACGTAGTTACGCATCGCCACTGAAATCGTTACGAAGAAAGAACGTGAACAAAAGTAGTGAACAAAGAACTTGTGGAGAAATGATATCCCGCGTAAATCTACCGATTTAGAATTCTTTTTTTAGATTTTGGAGATGCGTATGGGAGATCGCGGCGCGTAAACTGCGAATGAGTCTCTGGAGTTATTAACCTTTTGAAAGAAATTTTTTCTTTGCTTACTAAAACTATTCACACTGATTCGTGTCGATTTATACAATTATTGGTCTAAATTATTATTGGTTCGAAATACAATTGAAACGTTTAATCGTATTAAGTAAAAACCTTTCAATGAACACCATCTCCATAAAGCATCGCCCTGTCTGAACACTCGTGATAGAATTGTCACGCGGGACGTTTTCAACGGCATTTTCAACATTGTTTACCCTAGCGTGAAACGGATGGTGCACCGGCATCGAATTCGCGTCATCGTAAAGTTTTCCGGGCAAATTCGTGCGCCGATGCATCGGGATAAAATTTGCGGTCCGCGCCACACCCGCGCAGCTACGTGATGAGAATCCGCGATGAGGTTTAAGGCTCGGGCTGGTGCTCGTTGAGAACTGGCTGCTTAAGAAGCAAAAGAAAAAGAGAGAAAGAAAGAGAGGGGTGGGAGAGAGAAAGGACGGAGGAGCCTGCGGCCACGAGGATGCGGCAGTGTTTAAAATCGAACGGAAATCCAGTTGAATCGCGTCTACCGCCATTGCAGCGGTTGCTAATAATAGAGTAGATACTGGAAGGATAGAAATACGACTTCCTTCGCCACTCTGTACCCTTCTGCGTCCCAAGAATAACGGGCTCGCGTTCGATACCAACGCAACAGCAGAATAAGGGGTCAGGGGCGGCGAACCTAATTCAAACATTCGATACAGCTAACAGCGGGATGGTGAGCCACGCAGTCTCGGTTTCGACTACCGGTTTATTTTCTATTCAACCCGTCGGTGTATTTTTACCGAATCGTTTCACGATTTTTTGTTTATCTCTTTTTCGCTTTTCTGGAAAACAAATTGAAAGTTGGAACAATGTCGAGGTTTCGCGTTTAAAGGGTGCTTGATATGGTTTCACCTGACTCTCGTCGATAGCTCTCGGAAAAATTCGATAACTGTTTGTTAACAGAGTTTGCAGTACGGGTGACAATAGTGATGCGATATGTGCAAACACTGTATTGAATTGACAATAAAACTGATTTTTCCTTCATACTAGTTATTAATACTGTGTATACACCTTTCTATTACACTTTAATTTAATGTTGGAATTACTATCTACATTATCTAGTTTCCCCAGTTGCAATAAGACATAAATAAGGAGTTTCCTTGTAATTTCGTATAAAACTCATGCATTATATCGCAATGATAATTCTCAAGTTATGTGACTATGAAAGCGTATCCTCATGAAAACCTTAAAAGGTGGTTTCATATCAAAGATAGTCGACTTGTTAAGAGTTCGTGCTCCGTATGTAAACTGAAGCAGTCTACTTTCACACAATAGACTTTCAGAGAAATCGTTTTCCAGATTCACTATTCAAGTTCTAAATTTAATGGCTATGCTAAACGCCCGTAAATCAGGTCGAGTGCCTCTTTAATTTTCTGTGACGAACAATTAAAAACATTATACTTCAGCAATAATCTGGTTACAAAATTTCTCTAAACGAGAAGATCGAACTTTGTATTTTACTACGTAGTCAACGCGATTTCACGATACTAACTAGATACTGCTCCTCTTGTAACAAATTGAGTTAGAGAACATTAGCGATCTAGGCAACACGTGTCCATTATCTCGAGCAATAAGTGAACCGGCGACGGTATCGGTCGACCCGGGAAGCGTGTGAACTCGTAAAACCAATGACCTCAACAGTATTGAATCATCGGCGTAATCGACTGTTATTAAATCAAAACTGTTTGAAGTTTTATTTTGGTCTATTAAACACGAAATGGTAAAAACGATACTGCAGACTTTGATGTTCATTAATGAATAGATAACAAGGATGGGTCAATACGATTAAACTGCACATATCGGCTTTTATTTTGATACATGAAAGAGCAAAGAAATAGGTACAGGCTACCGAAAACGATTTCCGATCCGCTTGGCAAGTTGCAAATTTTAAACCCTGACGAACATAGTGACATAATGGCATAAGATGAAATAGAATAATTCGTGTAATAGTATTTGAACTCGATTGCAATGCAAATGAATCCTAAGTAAAATTTGAATTAAAATCACAGTTAAAAGCTTGGTACCTTGCAGTTTATCTTAGGATCTTTGATTTTTCTGAAGCTTGTCACTTTGGTCGACACGAAGAAAAGTTCTTATATTTCAACACGATTCAAATTAAAGTTACGAATCCTAAAAATATGGACAAACCCTTGAGTTAATATATTGCATAATAAGAAGATAGTCCACTCTTTCCATCTAGAAAAAAATAACTTTTGCATGTGTGCATGTCAAGTGGGACGAGAATCATTTTAGACAGCTGCGCATAATTCGAAGATTGAAACTTTAAGACGACGCTTGAAGGCTCCAACTTAGAAATCGATAAACTAAGATATCAATTATGCAAATGTAACGTGACGATCAAAATGCGGGAAAGGCGAGTTCGTTGGCCGATACAAAATTAAAAAGCAAAAGCACGTAACGCTTGATTTATCGACTACATACTCCGAGCTGGCTGAGAAATTTCCTCGGAGAAATTCTCTACGTTTCAATATTTCGACCCTGGTGGATTTCGCATCAACGTATGTATCTTTGTACAACCACTTCCGTAAAGTAGAAATATCGACAGGTAGAGATGTCTATACTATAATGTTTACTTCTTACTTAAATATCCTTCAATTTGTATCTAATGCCTTTCTCTAAAAGCATTATAATAATAATAATACTGTAAATATTAAATTTATAAATCGTATTGAATGCTAATAGACGTTAAAATATTAAATCCTGATACGTCATTACAATATCAACTCTCATAAGTAAATTGAACCGGTCAATTTTTCTTTAAAAGAATTTACCGTATCAAAGGACTGTGATAATACCGGAAAAACACGTAATAGTGAAGCCGCGAGACTGAATATGGGCCAAGAGACCCTCAAACGCATCGAACCACAAGCGGAAGAAAAAGAAAAAGAGAGAGATGGAACAACAAACGTTGTCTCATCGTGTACTCCTCTCCCCGGAGGACTTACCTCTTCTACGAAAGATCTCTGCTGCATATTGGTCCAGCACATTTTGCACTGGCATACGTCCTTTTCTTTGAAATTCTCGGCCCTCTCCCTATCCCGGGTTGCGGTGACCTGAGGCGGCGGGGGCGGCACGGGCGGCGGAAGCGGACTTGTCGCGACCTCGAGGCTGTCTGAGCTAGAGTTATGGCGTCGCGGTGGCGTGATATTAGTTACGTTCGCTTGCGAGACTTGCTTCACCTCAGCCGATCTTCCCACCGAATGATCGTTACCACTGGCAGACGACTTGTGCGATGGTGACAAATAAACATTCAGCATGCACTTGTTCTGCTGCGGCTGTGGCCGCAGGAAATCGTCTAGAAGATAAAAGCTCTGCGCCCGACTGGATCTTGTCGCGCGGGTTTCGCTGCTCCCAAGTACCTGCTGTTCCGCTTTGCAGACCCTCTCGCGGTTCGTCCGAGTTATGCATTCGTCGTCAAACTGGTGTCTAGTTTGAACGTGTCTATCCTCCATCACGTCCCTCTCCGTAGACTCTATACTCTCCTGGTAGAGTTTACGGCTCACCCTCGATCTTCCCGAGGTCTGACCAAATTCGCCATTGTTCTCTCTGTAAATGTCCCGGCTGACGCGAGATACACGCGCGGAATAAGACGTGGGCTGTTGATAACGCGTCGATTTGCAACTCGAGCCACGCACATCCTCTCGGAAGTGTTCGCCCTCAATCATGGAGATGCTCATGTTGTGGGACAACGAATGTTGAACCGCGTGTGAACCGGTACCGGTGGGAGCCCTTAGCAGAGCGCCAAGAGACCGCCACTTCCTGTCCTGCTGTCCTGCCGTCGAGCTCGACGAGACGGACGATCTGTTCCACTTCCTCTCGTTGCCCGGCGACGTCAGGGCGCTGTTGCCCACCGACCATTTCCGGTCGTTCGTGGGCGAGGTCACCGACTGCCACTTTCTTTCATTCGACGGCGACGCCATCGAGGTACTCGACCACTTTCGTTCGGACGAGGTCGTAGCGGTCGTGGTCGACGTCACCATACGATCCGTCGATGAGACGTTTAGCTGATCCTCTCGCTGTCTCGCTTTCCACCAGGAGGACGTAGAAGTGAACAGTATCAGAGCTCCTCTCAACGGGTTTTGATTCTTCGCGGCGGCTCCCCTCGGCGAGTATTCGCGGTCTTTGATCTTCAACGAACAATCCCTGTAATTGGTATCGCATTCACGATCGCTGAACGCCGCCGCGTCTCGGTCCCATAACGCGTTCTTTTGCGCGGCCAACTCCTCCTCGTAGTGTAACGTGGCGTTCGTGCTACGCAGTCGCGGCCGAATCTTAACGAAACCGTAATCGTTGCTATCTTGAACGGCCTCCAAAGCCTCGATGCGGTTCTGCACGGTCCCGGTAGACGGTTGCAGCAGAGACGACTGGCCGGACGAGTATTGATGATGACTGTTGCTCAGCTGCAGGCTCGGTTGCTGCAACAGAGTCGAGGTCCTTGCCCGATGTCCCTCGCTGGTGGTGCCGCGTTGCAAACAAGAGAAGCTCGCCGAGTGTCGCAGACTCGAGGGTGGATTTCCCGGTTGACTCACTCCCAGCATCTTGCCCGCCTCTTTGATATCTCTCAGTCTTTTTGATCTCGAATAGTAGAGAAAGCGATCGAGTTTTGCTCGGAAACAGGAGCGATCCCTTTGTTTTTGTTCCCTATTTGGTTTCCTTTTTATTTATTTTTTTCGTCGATGGATGAGATTTGGGACGGAATAATGCTTCTAGCTGAGTGTCATTACTCTGGCAGTGATAACTCTCGGTCTCGACTGGGTTCCGCTTTTCTCAGAAAACAAACACAATGAAACTGTCTCGCCTCGAGGTGCAGACTTCTCGTATCGCGCGTTCGTACACATCCTCTCGATACGATTCTCGTGAAGCGGCAGCCGAATAGGGAACTACATCCTCATCGGTCCCGGTGCCTTTCGTACCGTACAACGACGATTCGATCAACGAAATCTGAAACAGAAAGTAGGAACAGGATAGGGGGCAGCAACTTAAAAGAAAAAACGGCTAGAACCAATTGAAGCGTCGGGAAGCAACGGCCGTGAAAGATGAAATGATCAGCGACGAAGGAGAAAATCGGGATCGATGGTTCTTCCTTTGTGAGATACATATGAATGGTCGGGCGCGACAGATACTCTCTCGTGCGGCTCCCAGAAAGAACCGGAGGAGAGGAAAAAGAGAGAGTAACAGAGAGTGTGCGAAAGAAAGAGAGCGCAGAGAGGAGACGCGAGGCAACTTGCCGGAGATCGGTGAAGGATGAAGGTCGCTCTGTGGCCGGTGCCTAAGGCTAAGCATCGGCAGGTCTACTGAATCTATCTTCGAAAGTCTAATTTACTTTTAACGTCAAAAGAAATATTTACAATTGTTAAAAGATGAGTCTTTTATTCCAAGAAAATTGTAATTCTAGGTGAAACGAATCTTTCATTAAATTAAAAACTGAGTATTTCGAAGATCTACATATCGATAGATATTAACAATTCAAAGTGTACATATGTGCAGATGTAATGAACCGACACGACGCGACAATGGCAAAAATGAGTGACAACATCATAATAGAGTTCACAACAAAATACTGATGCAGCTGCGTTAAAAAGAAGCACTGGGTATAAAAGAACACAAAAGCACCAAATCTGTGAACAATTACTGAGGTAACAGGGAATGACTCGGCTAGAGAATCATCAGAGGTATCTACGAAGGTTGGTGTGCGTAATGTAAATTGATTCATAATATTTAACTACACATATAATAGTTTCCTATTTACCAAGGTCTGGACCATAATTAACGAGAATAATCATTCAAGGTTAGTGTCCGACAACTCTACAGGTCTGACGTGCTATGTATTTAACCCTTTGTCTTGTAATTTTATTTATCAATTAAAGATGCACTGACTGAATTAATACAGAATCGTATAAATTGCACTAACCCCAAGGAAAGTAAAATCTTATATTTCATCATAATTTGAATCATGACATGACTTAAAGTGAACGTTACAAGACAAAGAGTTAATACATTGACCTGAACTTTATAAAAATACAATAAATTTTATAAAAACCAGATAAGACGCTATTTAAAAATTTCACATGTATTTTATAATTAAACGACACTGAAAGGTGAAACAACAATTTTTCGGTGATTGAACACTACGATGTATCTCAAGTGATTAATGACATCAGTGCTAATGATTATTCAATTTTCTTACGTCATGGGCTAAATAATAAGTCACACCCATGGGTGCTAAGAACTAGTGGGACAAGGTAATAGATCAATAAGGTACCGCATATGAATTTTGGCACGTTGTTCAAGGCCGCTTGAAAATCAGTTTCGAAGAAAAAGAATGGATTCCATAAGACAGGTTTTTGGCCTTAAAAATTGGCGAAAGTTCTATTAACGTAATTATGAGGAATTGTTACTTTAGAACGTTTGTCTTATAAGGTTTTCAGAATATTTTTGACATTTTACTAACTCTGAGATTTATGTCTTCTTTGTATACACAGTTAGTAGTGTCCTCCATTATTTTAACTGAAAATTCTCTGAGTTATTGTTTACTTTTTCACTCACTATACAATAATTTCCAACACTTAAATAAAAATCTCAAATTCCTTAGGACCAAAAACCTGCCTTATGGTGACCAAGCTTTCGTAAAAATATGTTGCAATTACCAAGTGAACAAATTACTCCCAAAAAATATAATTATCCATTTCCTGGTACTTGGTAGTTGTATGACATTTACATATAACTATGGGAAAGTATTTGAATTGTCTTTACGTAAGTACGAATCGATCCCTAAATTTTCACTGATAGTGCAATTACATCGCGGTTTGGCTCGCACAGAATGATTGCAATGTCGAGCAACGAAATGGAATTCGTTTACCGTTGGATACATGGAACATGTTATACAGCTCTAAGATTTCTCTGACTTTATAGCAACGGCACGCGGCTGTCTACCGCGCGTCTATGTAGGTGCAAAACAGTGAAAGGTTTTTCAAGGCAGGAAAGTAAGTGACACCTACACGCACAGCCCGCCCGTTACCGATGTAAAAAGGCAAGGCCGTTCGCGCACAGAAAAGTTCACTGCATTATTGCGAAACCGATCGTCCGTTGCGGCAACAATGACGCCTAATAGGATAAACGATGATTCCCGACGGTAACTCATTTTCATTTCCCATCACGCGCCCAATTAAATGTCGATAATATTGTACGTATGTAAGTAGTTCTCGTCTACATTATTAATAGACATTCGACGCACAGTTACAATACCGATGATAAGTTTAAATTTAAGTTAGTAACGCGTGAGAAACGATGCTACACGCAACCTTATACAAGTTCATTCGCGTAAGTTACATTCCGTAAATATAATATGTCATAATTTAATTACAATATATATTGTTGAAATTTAACAATTCTTTAAAACTTTCAAAACTAATTGGTATACTAAGTGCCAGAAGTCTATATATATATGTAGTACATATTACAAATGTATATTGTTTATACATATTTATGATGCAGTTTCTGATCCGTATTAGATATTGCAATACCTAAATTCTCTCGCATTCTGCAGTTTCAACATTCAAAGACAATCTCTCCGACCTTGCACTATTATATTAAAGCGACGTAGAGTTGTATGATACCTTATTAATAGACTACGGATTTTTATGCAAAATGAAACATTCATGGTATCAGTTAACGTAATATTTTATATATTTTTATATACCGCAAGCACGCTTTAAATCTTCTGCAGATAATTTTTCTATAAATGTACAAATTCTCATCAAAGATCAACTGCAACCAAAATGCGTGGCGAACATAAAGAGAGACAGACCAGAGAGTTTCCTCCGATATATGATTTTATACGACAATCGAATCGAACGCACGACTTTCAGCGGTTTAATTCCGACATCCGCTACCTTCGAGACCGCATTTCGCTTGCAATTCTAATGCAGTCATTAAACCGGCATCGTTTAAATGGAAAAACGTCCGACCCTTCCTCTTCCCTCGCGGCACTCGAAAAATCCGCGCTCTCTCACGGAGTTACCTGTGCAAAACGTAGGCACTACTACGCCAGCGTGCCATACGGTGGCGTTTAATTAATCCCGTCGACGACTTGACCGAATTTCTTCGCCCGCCGCGCGATGCGGATCATCCTAGAAACCGCAGAATCGTATAGCATTCAGTGCGTGAAAGAGAACCAGGCGGCTGTGTAATAATGCGTCGACGAACCGTCGCGTCGTTATGCCTTGTTCTCAAAACAGCCTGTCGAAAACGACCCATCGACGTCGAAAAAAAATTAGAAAAAGGGAGGCAAAAATTGAACAGGAAAATCGAACGATGGATGTATGTTCTATATACGTACGAAATTTATGTACCGGTATTATGGAAAGTCAATCAAACTGGACTACTTATACGACGAATAAGCAGTTACTTTATCAATGAATATGATATAATAAAAAACTGTACCAACCACCGGAACGTGAAACAAAATAATAATCGCGCAACGGGATGCAGATGTAACCGTGTTACATTCGCGGTCTGGATATATCCCGTCAACCTGGTTAATATAATTGGTCAAAAACTACGGCCGTGACTAATTGCGCACAGCCGAATGTGTGCGCAGGCGTATAAGCGACACAGAAGACTCTCTCGTTCGCTCGACCGCTTCTCGTCGCTTGCTTGTTCAAGACTCCGCGGTTACGAAAGAAATTTGAAAGCTCCATATCCGCGGTGAAACTGATTAATTTTGAAAACTGACGGGTTATGCGAACGTTGCACTTCGAGTTACACCAGGTGTAATGTGTGGCAATATTTTATTTTCCTCTGAAAAATTATTGTTCCTCAGATAAAATTATATACTGAACATTTACAATATATATTACAAAATTCAATTAACTTAAAGTGTCGAATTATATTTCCATTCTAAATGAGCGAACACGCGTTTCACTCGATAATTAGAAACAGAGTTTCACGATGCTCATGTAAGAGAGGAAACACAACCGTCTTAACTTAATTTCATCAGCTGAGATCGTATCATAGAATTTAAATTTCTGCTCCAGTCTTCTACGTTTTTCGATTCCACTAAGACTATAAACTTCATTTTATACTTTAAAATATGTACTTTAAACTTTAAGCAAAATGCCTTCTATGTTTCTAACGTCCGAAATCAGAGTATTTCATCATGTCCGTTTTGGTCGTACTTTTTTCTACGACTTATTTATACGTTCGTGAAATATCCTAACGACAAGCTTGCGTAATAAATCTAAAAGATAACGATAATTATGTATCCCGGCAATAAAAGGCCACGTCGCAGTTGTACTTTCGTTTCGAGCAAATCACCACGCGAAGGATTTCCAACGCGTCGACCCATGTCCCGAGGAAAGCGGATCGTTAGACGAGCACGCAAAAACCGAGCGATTCCATGCTCGTCGGTAATATCTATATACATATCTACTTGGATATAGATATACCTAGATATATTTTTCTCCCTTTTCGTAATAAAACGTTCACGTCGATCGACTAAAACCGGCATGTCAGGAGCCAAGAGACCGGTCGTGCCATGCGAGCATCCCGGCGTATTACACGCTCGGATTCGACTGGAAATTCGCGAAGGATAATTAGTAACCGGAGGTAATTAGAAAAGGATAAATAGTGCGGCGAGCAGAACGATCGCGAGACAGCGCAATGGTTTCGCGGACTTGGGGAAAGCGGCTGGGAAGGGTGAAATTATGTACAAACGGGTGGACGTTTACGAAAGAGGTTGAGTTAGAGGCAGAAACGTCTCTTGTTGGGACAGAAGTTGCCATCTCGGTCACGCGACGCGAAAATTCGCAGAACTCGCTGATTGATCGTGTCAAACGCGTTTCGTCATCACAGACACAGAAAAGATACTTAGATTTTCATTCATAAAAATAGATGTTTTCAAGTTATTTTTATTTACAGCATATAATAGCACATTGCAACAGAACTAACTTTAAAAAAAAATCAAAACTTGCGGGACTAACTCCAGAAATGTCCTCTTTTACATTGGGAACATTTACTATGAATATGATGGAATTTATTTTTTCTATATCTGTGGATATCATAATGTCGTACGATTTCGAGATATAATTCATCGGAATTCGCGAATGTGTATTTCACGGCGAGACACACGGATCGATAAAGTTCTTGTTAAGCGATGGAAGTGACGCGAGACACGTTTGGGGATTGAAGATTGATCGTGACGCTTAAGTATCTGCATACCCAGGGAGTACGTCGTTCAATTCTGAGATGATTTAATATTGCGTTTAAGTAATTCTCGTTGAAATAAGTGTAATTTCAAATAATAATGATAACAGTTCTGGATATTACGCGGCGAGCAAGTATCATCAATGAACGTGATTCATCGCTAAAAAGTGAAAACAGCTAATGCGAGAAAACGTCATCCACTCCACGCTGTCGAGAACTCAGTCATTAATGTATAATCTACTCGAGCTCTCTCCGCGATCGCACAAATCGATAAACACCTATCAACAAGCGGAGGCGAAGGTATATAACGTCGAGCAAATTACATATAACATAAGAATAACAAATAAAGTGTGTCACGATCTAATCGATGGAAAGATCGCACGGAGGAGATAGGTAATGATTCCGCGGAAATCAGCCATCGCGCCGGTTGTCTTCTTTTATAGACACGTGCTCGACGATCGAATCGAACTGAGTTGAATTATTACATCCCGCTTCGCGTTAATTCACCCACCTGAAAAGCGTCTCGATCAACGGAGTAGAGTAAGAAACAATGGCATAATAACGGTGTGGGAAAGGTCCTGGTGAGGCTGGCACTTGGACGATGAGTCGGTGCCGGTAACACGTTTCATACTAACGCGACGTGTGGGCAGCACAACTGTTAATTACAAACGGCGAGGCGCGGTGAAACTTTTAATTCCACGATTATGCGCGCTCGACACCTGACTCGGAAACTCTATTTCGAATTATGCCCTGACCACGGCGTTCCCGGCTAATTTAAACCTTTGTAACAACGCGTGACTTGAACGTTACGCGCCCATGCAACTGAAGTTCCTTTTTCCCATGCATCACACGTCTCATGCAAACATAAAATCAGAATTAAATAAGTTTTTGTTAAGAGCAAATTAAGCATGAAATAAATCTTACGAAAAAATTTGTCTCGAGTGCAATGTAATTATTAATTAAATAATGAATTCAATGACTAATAAACGTAATTATCGAAACACTGGAACAGATATCTTCGCAGCGGTATTTCTAAAGCAATTATACCGCATCAACCGCAACATCGATCCGATCGGCGACGGCGGGCACCGCTGTTTAAGCCGAGTTCGACACCCTTGAGGACAGCCAGCAATAATATAATTAAGTCGTAATTACACGGATCGACGCCGCGACGTCCGACGCGAATATTTTTCACTTTATACGAGCCATGCTAATGCATTTCCACCGCGAAGCGAACGTACTTTGACCTCCGGCCTAGTCCACCTCATCGTCGGAACCCGCCCAACCCTTCTGTCATATCGTTCGCGGGCACCCACGATTCTCCAAGGGGTAAACGTCCTCGACAAAACAAGAAAATAATTGCTGCTCGCGAAATCAATACCAGTTTATGCCGTGCCACTGTTCGCATCACGTGCTTGTCTGACTCCATTAGAATTACCATTTTCAATAGTGAAATGTATAATGATTTTATTTAAAAAAAAAAACATTAAAAGGATAAATTACGATTTATTAAAATATGAGTATATATTAATTCCATAACTTTGATTAACACCAGATTGCCGGATGTTGGATATATATCTATTTCGTCTGAAATAAGTGAATTTTACTGAAACATTACAGTTTAAGTTTTTTAAAAAAATAAAATTTTATTTTAACGAAACTTTATTCAAAACAAATTTTACATATATAGTTTATTTCTAAAATACATTTTTCGCATATGTTTTTATTACATTTAACACAGACGTCCTTACTTCTATTTCTTTTGCATGATACTTGAACTTCGAGTCTTGAACAATGAGACAAATTGACTCGCTCCGGCAATCTGGTGTTAAATAGGACATTCATACAAGACACCTCTTAATGAAATTAAAGGACAATTAACTGCTTTATATTATTTTTATTCTTTTCTAAAATAATCCATAATGTCGCTCTTCACGAACCGACAATCTTCTGGATGTAATTGTGGATTGTGTAAGCTACTCTAATTTTGAGGTTCAATTTTATGCGATTTTCATTCGAAATCAACGCGAGGCTATCGCGTAGGAGCGACCACGAGCAAACGCTGCGGCATGGCATGGCAGTTATTATGCGGGATTCCCGCAATGCTAATCAATAATTTAGAACATGTTTTGTGTCCTTCTTGCGCTATCTGCGACAAAACCTCACCGTGCCAATCGGTTGACAATGAAATATTGTAAACTCACGTAAATCAATTCAAAACTCTACAACGTCACATTTATGATCTTATTGCTATAATAAAATCGGTTGATAATAGATAAAATATTCTAGCCCGTGCGATCTGATTCAAAGCTTTATCATACCTATCAATTTTTTATCTGATTGTTATAATAAAATCGGAATTTTTTATTCTAACTTTGAAATGGAAACACTGACATTCATGTGGAGAATTGAGAATGTTGTTTTGCGAGTATCGAGTCTAACGATACGCTGGAAATCGTCGCGTAAGCAGAGCGTGTACACCAGTAGCCGTTAGAGTCCGTGTGTTGAAAAGTGGCAGAACCTCTTACGTCTTACGAGACGAGCCTGTACGTAGGCGTAGTTACGGTTAACGCGACTCCCTGCTAAAGCTTAGATTTCCCGAACAGAAAACAATGCGTGGCTGGCCTCGTGAGTAACCTAAGCCTGCGAAGAGACAGTTCGCGATGCTACAGACGACCCCGAGTTACAACATATCTTGCTCTCCGTTTTGCTTGGAGTTTAAGATAAACGCACGTGTAATAGTGATTCCGGTTTCCGTGATACACGCGTAGAGTTACGCGTACGAAGGATCCACGGTTCTTTTTTCGCGTGTTACCTTGTTCCCTGACTGACGCTACTGTATACCTCGTAGACCGACCCGCGGATAGATCTTGATTACGAAGGAAGAAGAGACTACTGATGGAACCTATTTCCTCCTGTAACGAGGCAAAATCCTTTGGATGTCTCCGATTACAACGTGTTTTTCAATCTTCGGATTAGATACGCGCGTGTTTACATGCATTCTGATGCCGGATAAGTTGTATCAATTTTATTGCATACGGTAGTAGTATCATCGCTACGGGATCGTGCCTCGTCTTCCTGGTCAATTTGTTGCTCAACGCTATCTTTCCCACCGTGGCCAAGAGACAACGTAAATACATCCAATTTAATTTTTTAAAACAATTCTATCTATGTTTCATGATTAGCTTTTACTTAAAGATAAGCGTAAGCGTAAGAATTTTATTCGACTCCAAATCTGATCCAAAACCGGCGTTTGCCAAAATTGTTTTTAGAACAAGAAGCGCCGATATGATACCCCGCATACTTCCTTCAAAACGTACATCCTTCACTGATATCGTCGGATAAATCGGGATAAGAAAGTGTTCATGAACGAGTTTCGACTCGCGATCCGTGCTACGATTGAAAGGAGTCGGCGTGCATCGCGGGCACGGCATCTACCTTTCTAACCGATAACGATGCATCGCCGCGATACTTTTAAGAGATGGTTGCTCGTGGAACACGCAACCAAGTCCAAATACGCAGCACAGAGCTGGTAAACGCAAAGAAGCCAATTATACCGATTCACCGTGTGGCTACGTAACGAAAAAGAAAGCAGAGGGAGCGGACGGAACCCGGGATGCGACTCCTGTCTTCGCAGGAAAGCGGATCTTATTAGAGAGAAAGGGACAACGAAGTAAATGAAAAAGAAAGAAAGAGAGAGAGAGTGAACGCACAATAGACGAAACGAGAAAAAAATGAGAACGAAAGGAGAACGGAAGAAAAAAGGAGAACGACGCGTGCCAAGAGTTAAAGAAACCGTGAACTTTTATATAATTAACAACTTTATAAATTGCGATCATTAATTACCGGTGCATCGACGGTCATTAACCAGCGCCGCGCATGCACGCCGATTCTTTGTTACTGATTGGCGTGTTAATTATATTGCTGCCGATTCTGACGTGCGTGCAGCGGCACGTAGGATGACGTAGAGTGCATCGAGAGTCATGGCTCGCGGTGAAAACTGTCCAGGCAAAAGAAACTTGAGATGGGAAATAATCTGTATACATGTATCGTGCGAATGAAAATACGAACAAGAGAGAGTGGTGTGTACGTTATTGATTAATGTGCAATCGTGTAGTTAAATTACACCAACTTTTTATCCGAGTTTAGAAATCCTGAGTACTTTTTCGATAAGTTCGTATAATTGCATTAAGATCTGATAATATCCTAAAATTCCTTGCGTGAAACTATATTAAGTCAAAATCCAATATCTTAAGTTTTATAGCATTAATTAATTTCAAGATCAACCCAAATAGTGATTGCGATAGAACTGCATCTCAATAGCAACATTCTCCTTTCAAATTCCATCGACACGGTTACATTCATATATTCTTGTATTTCCTCAGCAGTGTTCGGAGTTAAACCGAATATAAAAGAAATTCCGTATTTTTCTGTATCCATTCTGAAGCTGCCTTGACATCCCTCAATATGCGATAGAGGCGGTGCAATGACGATTCAAATTCACCATAAATTGTCGGAAGGAGCGTCATCTTCGACTTGACACCGCGCCGTTTCGAGCCTGATAATCATCTTTGTCAGGGGAAATTACATACGATTAAAAGGGAAACGTTCTATAAAACGATTATTGACAGATACGCGATCTACGATATGAGTCTATTATGAATCGCGCATTCGAATATAAAAAAGAAACCTTTCATGGATCCCTTAATTACGCAAGGACAGATCGTGTCATGCCCATGAACTTAGAAAGCTTCCCATCTCGAGGCAATCTTTGATTTCTACGGTATCGAATTCTGCATGTCACGTTCTTCGCGACTGTCGCCGTATAGAAACTTGATGCAAACGAATTTCCAAACGTAGGAGTTCGAGATTTGATTAACTAATCATTGGAAAGAGTGTACGTATAAAATGAAATTTCTAAAATAATTTGAAGGGAAAAGATTTTGTTCCTGTGAGAGAAAATGCATCACAGGTGTGATCAGAATAAGGGGCGCGAATAGATCAGACGTGTTCAAGACTCCACGCTGTTTCTATTACTTTCTTCTTCCGTATTCGTATTATCGAGAATTGTCCGCAAGTCATTCTCCATAGACAGATAAAAACCAGCACGAAATGCAATTTCCCTGTAAATATTGTGTTTTTCGAATAGAAATGATGTTGGCCAATTTGACGGCAAGAGTTACAAAATAAACACGATATTTCACAATTCTTCGTGTCCACGCGAAACAAGATATTAACTATTGTTTGACCAGACTGTTGCCCTATGCTTCTCGCTGCAGAAACAGCAACAACGACACCAAATTAGCGATGGGCGGGGGCCTCCATTCAGCGACCGAGGAACGTTGTAAAGCGGGATCGAAGATTTCATCGACCTCGGACGGGCAAATTACTCAGCTAAATCATCCATGCTCTCGGTTAAGTCTCCCTCTTCCTCTCTTTCTGCTCGGTTCAATTCAAGCACAGATTTTGATCGATCAATTTCAATCTACGTTCACGGGACATCGCTCTCGTTTACGACGTTTCTCGCCTCTGTTAACTCGTTTCGTTTATATGTATCTTAGAATTACATGGAGGTCACCCATGCGTTCATGGTCTAAGAAAATGTGCAATTTTTTAAGTGCTACAGAATATTATACAATGATATATTATTCTATGCCATAGAAAAGTATTATATAAATAACAAGCAAAAGAATTGATCAACTCAAAACAAGTACTGTATTGTTCTGATTACGGCGCTATTAACGTTGTATGTATCAACAACTTGTTGAACAGTCAGGGTTTAGTGGGATGCAATTAAAATATCCATTTAATTCTGAAACCCTCTATGCATATGCACGAAGCGCTTACAGATCGTTATAACCACTGTTTCGAAGGACCGATTATTGTTCCACGCATAATTACAATGGTTCCTTTTCGCCGAGGGAAGTGGCACGAGGACGCGGGATGAATGAAAGCGAAACCGTGTGGGCAGACCCAGTGGAAGGATCAGAATATAGGCCGCAATAAAGCTCTATTAATCCAAATGTTGACGATTGGTCATCGAACGGCTTTACTGGTATTGTTCATTGACGTAATTAATTGTATATAGAAAGTGCCTAATGCATTTGGTACACTTTTATGCTCCTCGACTTCGCTTGAACGTTGCTAAACAAGTACGTATTGTACATAAATAGTACTGGCCCCGAGTTTAGTGCAGGAACAATTTAGAAAATTGAATTTATGTATATGGATTGTTAAATATTCCTTTCTGAGTTACAAAAGTGAGGAAGTTCGTACAAATACATTTCACTCTATTTCACCCACCTTAAAAATTTTTACTGGATGAGTGAATCAGTCAAGAAGATCTTTTATAGATAAATTGCATATAAAAATTCAATCAAACGACAGATACTACACCAAGCAAACGTTTACCTAAATTCCAAGTAAACGGGAAATAATTATGAAGGAATGAAACTTCTGCAGAGAACTCAAGTATCTTTAAGCGCACGGATAATTAGTTGCACATTGTACGAATGCACCAGCAACGAGTACCTGCAATCCGCGCAATCTTATTCTATAATCTGTCTCAGAGGTTTATTATACTAGCTATAAATCGAGATTGGTATCTGTTGACCCGACGACCGTAAAGTAGCGGTTCATCTAACTAATACTTTAGAAGGGAATACGAGACATGCCACTGGCTCCATTAAATTCTAATTCATAATATGACAAAACAAGAAAACAGATCCTACCGTAATTTTAACAAATGGAGTGACACAAACTTGAATAGTTCATCTGACGTTACGAAGAAGTAATGTAAACGTTAGGAATTACGTGGATAATACAAATATTGAAAAGCTTTTATCATGTGGGAAGCAACTGATAATCGACGTTCCTCTAACAATAAGTTGAATACGATCTAAAATTATAAATGTTAATTATTACCTCGTACAATATTGATATGAACTACTTCATATATAATAAAAAGAATAAAAATTTCTTCCTTTCTCAATACTAATTCTCCTTTCAATGTGATGGTTCAGCTTACAGAACGTACCTAGGTACATGCATTAAGTACAATCTGGAAAGTCAGCGTTAATTAAATTACATACGAAGCAAGAACAAGATATCTAATGGAATCAAGTCTACATCACAACGCAATTAAAATGTATCCACTTCGGGCGTACGTAATTTCCTTGTAATAGCATAAAAGGATATTTACGAAGTAGGGTGGGCCGGATAAAAAAAAAAATGATTCTAACAGTCCTGGAGTATAGTGGCTTTTATAGCTGAACACGTAGCAACATGACGGCTTAATCGAATGTAATTCGGAGAAGACGGAAAGATGAAAGAAAACGCAAGGCCAGTCCTGGGTCATTGCCGTCATGCGAGCTTCGTCCTCGTACGAGCTCCGTGTGTCTGTACGGAGAACGTCCACTTCCACTGCCCGACCATGTGTACCGGCGATCACTATACTTAGAATCTTGTCTATCGTTATATATCGGGTGCTCTAACTGTTATTTCGCAATGCTAATTATCTGCTACCATTATTCTTCTTTCCTCATAACTCAAATTTGTAAATTTAAATACAAATAGTAATGCAAGATTTACTGTGAATTTGAAAAGCGAAAACGAATCTTTTGACAAGAGCATAAATTGCCTTGCACTATGGCGCAGGAACGCTGTAACGTATTTGAAATCAATTGACCGCTCAAGGCTATTGAAGTATCCCCGCCATTATATCGTTTCCAGTCTGCTACTCTACCTCCCGTCTCCACGCTTTCTCAGACTCTCAGTAGATAAAAGCCTTAAGCGACCAATTGATTCCGAACAGATTATCGAGCTATGACAATAGACCTCCGACATCAAAGCAACGAAACTAGACCGCAATAAAGCGAGCGATATTTTCGATTCTTCGAAGGTTAACCGAAGAATAGAAAAACCGTGTAATATCGTATAATTAAACAGTGGGACGTCGCGTCGCTTCAGCACAGACACCAGGAGATATTTATTTTTAATGTGTACAACCATTTTTATCTTTGATCGTAAGAACTCGAACCCAGCTAAATGTTATCGAGTCGGAATTAAAATATCATTCCCCGGTAAACGGCACAGTAATACATGAAGTTCGAATTTCCACGGGACAGATAGGGAATGTTTAAGGGTGTATTCTACCGTAGAATCAGAGGCCCTCCGAAGGATACGCCAGCTAGAGTCTAGAGAGAAGCAAAGATAGCGTCACTGCATAAGGCTCGGTGAGTGAACCAAAGGCGTGGGTGTTAGGCGGTGCTCGAACTCGTATCTGTGCCGTACTAAGTGAACCACGAGTATTTGTATGTGAAATAGCGCCTTATACGCTATCTCGTTTGAAGGTGCGATATATTGTGAACCCGGTCTTGTCCACGTTGTCGCGTAGGAGTCTTTAGTTCCCGCCGGGGTGTACGCTCCACCATTTTATTATCTCTCTCATTCTCTCTTCCCTCCTCTCCTCTGTTCCCAGCTATCTTGTTTCTCCTTTTCCCCTTTTACTTCTCTTCTCGAACTCGTCTCTTTCCTCCTTTCTCTCCTCTCTCGTTGTCTTTTTCGCATCCAGTCCAGCATCGTCTCCTCCTTCTCTTTTTTCCTGTTCGTGGCGTCGTGCTTACCACGATACGATCCTGGTACACTTGCCAACAATCGCCCTTTTTCCATTCCGGATCCACATTACACTACGGATTTATATCGCGCCCACTTGTGTCTTCATTCGTACGCCGCGTACCTACTCGAATTTTGGTCGCTTTTAGAAGTGGACCCTTCGATCGCATGTCAGCATCATCAAATTTTGCCCTATTGATTTAATTTAATGTTCGTAGGCTTAAAATTTTTTAAAATTAGGAGAAGGTCTCGTCGATGTTTGTTCCTATGCCAGTATCCTGTTCGGTATCGATCGCACGAGAAATAGGCTGGCAAGTGATTTTACCGAGAGACAGCGATTTAATCCTTAGAGCACTTGGATGAGAGGGGGTGAAATCTATCTCAAACTACCGGGACAAAAGTTACTTTCACGGATAGCCCTTGATGATACATCCCCGGGGGCAACACCTGCTCGTGATACGCCACTTTGAACAGAGATTCTCGGTACCTGCTGGCGAGTCTCTACGTATTATATAATACGAGACCGATTCCCATACCGGTATTCCTTAGCACCGATGGTCATGGTGGTTATGCTGGTTATAGACGTTATGAAGTCCTGTCTGGCATGGTAGAGTGGCGAGTATTATAGCAGTACAATCCGCCTAGGTAACCTACGCGAGACTGGTCAACCATGACCCGCAATACTCGAGTAAAATTACTATAACCCTCTGTTTCGCGCTGAAAGAAAAGAAACAGCTCGAAAAAGATTGAATGAGAGGCAAACCAAAGGGGTAGAAAATTATGCAAGCTATTTGCACAAGATTTAAAGGAGTAGACTCCGATAACCGCGATGAGACAGAATGGCAATGTTAAATGCCAATTGGTCAAAAATATAGATTTACGTACTTTCAAATTTTGCGTTGATTCTCCAAGAAGTAAAATATAGAATCGAATGATGTATAACTTAATTTTGCACTATTTTTGCAAAGTTAGATTAGCTAATGTTAGAAAAGATAACTACCCTAGCCCGTTAAAGCGCCGAGATGTTCAACGTAAATCTTTGAAGAATTAATCGGTTCTATAAATTGTCTGCAACTATTCCTGGCACTGGAATGTAGTTGTTTTACGAATGCCCGCGTGTACGATGCGTGCTATTCAATTTACTTCCGATTTTATGGTTCATCTTATTGAATTACCGACATTACTGTAATAGAGCGCCCGAAGGTAAGGTTAATATCGTGCATGCGTGGATACTTTGGTGGAACGATTAAGCCAGGGGAAAAATTCGTTTTCCATTATTACTGAAACCACGTTGTTGTTGACCGGGGAAATCTTCGAAGACGTGCGCGACCGTGACACGTGGGTTAAAAACAAAGGGGGGACGTAGTACATAGTATGTACTACGTACCCTTATAACAGGATACTCACGATGAAGAACTTCCGCAATGCATTGCGTGTTTTCTTTGTTTTCCAGCTACGTATATATGCTGCTGTTGCTGCTACCTTCGACGACCGTCTCCGGCCGATTTTAACCCGCGTTTAAAAATGAATACTAATTGCGGAACGTGGAAAGCGTAAAGAAACGGTGATACACGCTGTCAGTCGTGTAAGTACGTAAATACGTTAATGACTATGCAAGGAGAAGAAGATGAATACGTGTGTCAAGAATTTTTTATTTCTCGGTATTTAGAAGACGCTAATTCTGCCCGTGTTGTTTCCACGCAAAGTTAATGAAGTTATCAGTAATCTTCGTTGATTCTAAGTTCTATTATTAAGAATCTGCACTTTTTTTATTAGCGTGAATTGGAGGAATATTATATGGCAATGTTATAGTTTCACATGAATCCACAAGAACAAACGACTTCCTTTTTTACAGTATGTAGAGTATATTTTCCCTCGAGTCTTGTATTTTTGCAGTGAAAATATTTTACATATAAATTTAATATGAAAATAACTATATATTAGCAAAACATCGAACATGTGTCACTATTTAAACTTACAAACCAAAACAACCTTAAAACGCTTTCCATATCATCGCTTCCTTCGAAGGAATTTAATCGCTCAGCAAAAAATGACAGAAGTTTGTGCTATCATAAAAATCTACTATGGAATCATAAATGAAGAATGTTATCCGATTCTGGTTATAGGTTTCATCGTAAAGACGGCGAAGGTTTATTACTCTCAGATCGGTGTTCATCTCACACGTATCGCACAAACAGCAGCGGAAAGCTGCAGGCATCCTTTTCACCCTGAACTAGTAACTACTTCCGAGTCCGAATCAACCGTATGGTTAGAACCAATTATAACGAATCTTGGCTAAAATGCAGACGGAGCGTTGCATCCGTTCTGCACGCAACAATTCTCGCGTTTTACTTAGCGGACCATGCGGAACCCGACGTTTACGTCTTCAAGAATAATTCCAGAAACTGCTGGGTATCGAACGTTAGAGTGTTGTTTTTAGCCATACGTAGTGATCAGGCGCCTGTACCTGCGCACTTTATCAAGGTTCCCTGTACACCGCCAATATCAAAGCAAAAGTGAACTGTAACGATGCATATGTACTCCTGTTGCTTTCTACATTTTTCTTCATTCCTGACTTCTTTTCCTCCATCGAACTCGTTGAAGAACATAAAGCGAATCCTTTTCCTCGAACTTGCTACGTAATAAATTCTTGTATAATCGCACATAGTCGACCAGCGTCGAGAAATCGTGAAAATTCATTAACAAGCTTTTCTAAGAAGGTTGTTAGTTTCAGTAGGAGGGAGTGTGTCCCCCCCGTTTCTTGGCCTCTCGGACGTGTGACGTGCCAAGCGTGAAATAAAAGTCGCCACCGGCTCTAATAACATTTTTTACCTGATTTCACAAGCCGTGCGTTACGGCTTGGTGAAACTGTTTGCTAAGCGCGATGCGTGAACGAGAGCGATTCTCGATCTCGTTACGGATCGGCGTGGTCGTTCCTATGTACATGTACATACATATGCATAACGAGCTCTTTCTGCGCATGGAAAACCGGGAAAGATAGCCGGAGACTAGGCACAAGGGAGAGATTTTCATAGTAGATTCGCATTTCTGTGTGCTCGTTAGATGCGGTGTACGCACGTCGGCGTGTCTCCTGCTTGGATTCCGCCTCAGCGACCGCGCAAGCATCCTATGTACCATCGATACGTCTTTGACTCCACTTTGTTTTAAATTAGAATCATTTAAAATTCTCCTGGCTACAAATTAAAATAATTACATATATTTGATAGCAAATAAATAGTTATCATATTAAACTCACATGCAAAATTTGAATGAAATTCAGAAATTCTTTTTGGAATTATATCAATTTGAAATTAACATGTGTTCTTATGGAATTTAGCCAAATTAAGCTACATTGTTACATCAAATTTAGAAAAGACTATAGAAAAAATAATATCAAGATTTTTAAATTTTAATATTGCAATATCAAAGAAATGATATATAGCGAAATCAGAGAATACACAATATTTATAACACGTACAACTTTTCACGGAGATCGTGTAGCCAGAACAAGATTAATCAGTTATATGGGATAGGATATCACGAATAAACCGAAAGCAGTGACCGCGAATGAGAGAAACTTGTTGCGCGCTTCGGGAAAATTTTCCACCCTGCGTCTGCATTTTCTAAACTTCCTGCTACCATCGCGTAAACACAAGTTCGTCTTAAGGGAGCGATCACGCCCACCGGTATTCAGATTCGTGACTAGGAACTGAGATGCACTGACCCATGACTGGCCAACGACTGGATAGGATAGGCTTGGTGCACGGTGCACGAGGACGACGCCCGTTCCCCAAGCCACACGACTAGACTCCCACGTCCCCGTGGCATCACAGAGGAATTACTATATCAAACGGCAGCGTGAGAGAAAGAAAGAGACCCGGACCGACGTTAATGAAACAACGTTAGTCACGTCTGCACGTTTCATGCCCGGTATCACTTCGCTCAAACGCGCTTACGAAACTCCGTTGCAATATCCACAGCTAGGAACCTGGAAGTCTACCGTGATGTAGTTCTTATCTAACTGTATTATCTTCGTTTCGATGCTCCAAGTAAAAGCGATTGCTTTAATAAAAAGTCTAACAATCCACTATGAATAATCTTAAAAATCTGTTTCAGTAATAAAGGTTACGATCCGGTTGAAGATTGGAATTATCTCGGCATCCTTGAACAGAGTTACTGACATTACACTAGCGGAGCATTGTGAACCGGGAACGAGAACTCGATGACCAAGTGTACACGCTCGCAGCCCGGCTATAAATAACGAAATTTCGTAAATGCGCATTTACATTCCTGTCAGGGCGCGGTGGACGCGTACGGAACACATCTAGAACGAGTTTAAACAGTCCCGGTTCACGCTGCGCTTCTTTTCATTTTCCGGCCTGTACATCACTGTCGCGTTTCGTTAGAGGAGACAACTGCTTTTCCATTTGCTCGTATCGGCCGTTAGCCCCTGATTAGTCAGATGCATTCGACTATATCGTCCTCGAACCACCCTTCTCCTTCTTTTCTTCCCCACCCTTCTTCATCTTTTCTTCGCTTTGTCCCTCTTGCACCGCGCGTATCTCATCTTCTCCCGCGGCTCGTGCTGGCTTATTTTTGTCTCCCCGGTCCGTGCGTCCTCTCGGTTTCACTCTATTTTTCACCCTTTTGTTTCTCTCGCCCTTCCTTTTGTCAACCTCGTCCTTTTTCACTGATTCACCGTCTTTCTCGCTCTCGCTATGCCTTGTTGCCGAGGCTGAAAATACGAGCTCGGACCTGCCGCAGTCATTGTGTCGAAGGAACTTCTCGTGACTGCGCGAGCACGCGCCGTGAATTCTTAAACGATCTCGGAAGAAATGGGAGAGCCGGGAGCCAAAAGGGACTGGGAATAGATTAAGGGCGAAAGATCGGGAAAGCAAAAGGAGACCGTACGTTGCCGACTATACGAATAAAGAAGAGAACCGTATCCTTATAACTGGCCATTGCCAACGAGGGAGAGGAGATCGCGTATCAACGGAAAAAGCTTAAGGTCTCTTTGGGCTTAATCGTTCCGCGATAGGATCGCGATATTTATCTCGTTCGCACAATTAACCCCGCAGCTAACCGGCGTGTATCCCGTGCGACGTAATTGCGGACTATCGCAGACCGACGTCCATAGCCTCGCCACGTGTACACCGCAAATTTCATCGTGTCATGCCATGAACGCCAGATTTCCCTCGTCCGATACTTTATGGATTGGGGTATCGAAATTATCCTATCTGCACGACAGAAAGATCCGAAACGCGATGCAACCGGATAATAATACGGAACTGCTAACTGGAGTAAATATCCGCTTGCTAATGGGCGCGAGTAAGCGAGGATCTCGTTCGAGAATACAGAGATTGAAGCCTGACTTCCGTTCGTAAACCCTTTCGCGGTGTAATGAAATGTAATAAAATAAGAAATAAAGGCTCAATCCCTTGTTCGTTCACTGTTCGCCTAACTCAATTTATTACGAAACAAAAAACATAATATGACGAACCTGTCAAATTGATACAAACGACGGGGTGAAGTCGTTAATAACTTTCCGTGATTAATCGTCGCAAATTGTGCTACCATTCCTGTCGCTAAGGATACTCAGTTTCACGTTGATTTCGCATTATGAAAATCGCGTAGCCTCGAGGATGAAATTCCATCTCGCACGCGTAAAATCAACGTCGTTTGTTCCAACGTTTAAACAATTTTCTAAACAAAGACGCTACCATTAATAATTAAAGAAAGCAGAGAAATCAAGTTTCTAAAATTCATCGTGTGGAAGAAATCGCGATCTTACGTGAACAAAATTTTAATGTCTGTTGAGGTACGTTTGCGCGATTAATCAGCTAGTTACTACTCGGAACGGAATCGTTTTTACTCAAAGGTATAAGATCGTTCGCACAATTAACCCCGCAGCTAACCGGCGTGTATCCCGTGCGACGTAATTGCGGACTATCGCAGACCGACGTCCATAGCCTCGCCACGTGTACACCGCAAATTTCATCGTGTCATGCCATGAACGCCAGATTTCCCTCGTCCGATACTTTATGGATTGGGGTATCGAAATTATCCTATCTGCACGACAGAAAGATCCGAAACGCGATGCAACCGGATAATAATACGGAACTGCTAACTGGAGTAAATATCCGCTTGCTAATGGGCGCGAGTAAGCGAGGATCTCGTTCGAGAATACAGAGATTGAAGCCTGACTTCCGTTCGTAAACCCTTTCGCGGTGTAATGAAATGTAATAAAATAAGAAATAAAGGCTCAATCCCTTGTTCGTTCACTGTTCGCCTAACTCAATTTATTACGAAACAAAAAACATAATATGACGAACCTGTCAAATTGATACAAACGACGGGGTGAAGTCGTTAATAACTTTCCGTGATTAATCGTCGCAAATTGTGCTACCATTCCTGTCGCTAAGGATACTCAGTTTCACGTTGATTTCGCATTATGAAAATCGCGTAGCCTCGAGGATGAAATTCCATCTCGCACGCGTAAAATCAACGTCGTTTGTTCCAACGTTTAAACAATTTTCTAAACAAAGACGCTACCATTAATAATTAAAGAAAGCAGAGAAATCAAGTTTCTAAAATTCATCGTGTGGAAGAAATCGCGATCTTACGTGAACAAAATTTTAATGTCTGTTGAGGTACGTTTGCGCGATTAATCAGCTAGTTACTACTCGGAACGGAATCGTTTTTACTCAAAGGTATAAGAAGATAATTTCAAATATGTCGTAGGTTCTCAGTCGGATCAGACAGTAAAAAGGAAACGGAAAGAAAACAACGACTCTACTTTAAAAGTGAACCGAGTAATTGGTCGATGGGAACGCGAAAGAACCGAGTAAAACTTGCAATATGATCACGATATTATCTGATCTTGCTCGTTATCGAGCTTTCGCGTTCGAATAATCGTGAAAACGTGTTTTTTAACGAACGATTCTCGAAACTTCAAATTAATTAGATTAAAACAAATTCTATTACAGTTTTCAATTAAATATCATTTTTCATCAAAGATATTTTAATTCAATTTTCACGTATTTTCATGAAATTGTTTCAAAATAAACGAGCAGAGAAAGGTATAAAATGAGGCAAAAGTAAAACACAGTTTAATGAACGGAGTCGATCGATTTATAAAACGATACTTTTCATCCGCCAGATCTGAACTGTCGTGCTCGGGACATCAGTTGCGCTAAAATTGGTCGTCGGAGAATGCAAACCCTTCCATGTAATTGCGATCATAAACCTAAAGACCGCTTAATAAAATTCCTCCTCACAATGAGACGCCACACTTTCAACGCTCCACTCGTGCGATTTTATTCGCTCAATCCGGTAACAGTGTTGCATTCACGGGAAGAAAATTTACGAGATAATATGCGCAGCTGTACGATCATACGTTATCATTTAAAAATATTCGACGAGTAGTAAATTTTGCATATATATCAGTCGCCTCAATTTCACTTTTAATAATCTTTCGATAAAATTACTGCCTCGTCGACAGCGACTCCAATGTTAAGTAAAAACGTATTTATAAGGAGACCCCTCCAATTTTTCGATTATTATTAATCCTCAGATTGTACAACGTTTTTACGGTACTCAAACTGGGAACGTGGATTTCTCGTATCGGATGCATTTATTAATAGACTACAGATTTTATTCATTTATAGAAAAAATTATATCTACAAAATATGTACATGTAAAAAATGCTTGCCTATGATACGATATAATGTAGACAGTACATAACACCACGCCCATATGCGTATGTACTTGTTGCTGATGATATGTATACATATGTATTACTTGCGAAAGGATGATTTATGAAGAACCTGAACTATACGCGGATGTATTGTTGCAATTCTGAACGGGATCAGTGCCCGTAAAGTTACAAACCATGTAATGCTACTCAATTCGAATTTCGAGCTGATAAACTCGATTACGTCATGTTGCATGGACGATAATACACGTATATACAGACATATATTACGCAAGCACGGAGCGCAGCCAATTTTTATATAGAGACTAAATTGCAAAACGTTCTATCGTAAATAAATTCATCGAGACTATTGAACTGCGCCAATTTGAAACGCGCAGCGAAAGCATTTTCCGTTGACATCATTCGCATACGGAGGGAATTCGGCCGATGATCCCGTTTAGGCAACGTCATCGTACTCTTCTGCGTGTCTATCAATAGTCGCGTCTTGTGCAAGGCAAGCAGGTGAAAACAAACGCGAACAGCCGCGGATCAAGAACGTGGTTACATTTATTGACAGGTTACATAATCGAAAATATTGCCAGTTCGATACCCTTTGTTTTATCTTTCATGCACTCAACAGATGTCAATTAAACATGTTTTCTAACAAATTCTTAAATAAAACATTAATTTGCATCAGATATTTTTTCATAAAACTTTACTTTAGAGAAACACTGTATTTTTAACATTAACATGATACTCTTGTGCTTTAAGTCCTCCAATTATCTACAATTCTTATAGCATGTGTAATTACAAAAAGTACATAATTTTTAGTGGATTAAGAAAGTAGATTTAGGATACGTACTGCTTACACAATAGAGCGTGTACCCATATGATTTAGCTGAAGCTCGTTAAAAACTTCAGCACTAATCACGGTGGAACACGCCAATTTTAATGTCCCACGGTATCATCGCGAACAAAGAAAACCAACTATATCGCGCGGTTGGTCATTAGTTAAATAGAACGAAGGGGAGAAGTGGCCTAAAAGTCACAAAAATCCAGTTTCCCTGTAACGAACACCGTTTCCGCGTCCGGGAATGTCGGGAACGCATTTGAAAACGGTAATTATCGCGTTTGAGAGTAAATAAAAGCCGGCCGAGGAAGAGGACACCGATTATCGTGTTAGAAATTGTGTCACCGTTAAAAGCCACCGGTCGTGTGTCTGCACGACCATCGACAACGGTACGTGCGCCATAATAGAGGGTATTATAGCAATTCATCCCTAATCTGCCAACAGCGTAGGAGTGCTCAAAACGCACTCCATTAACATATTTCAGCGTTAAGTGATCGCGCGTCTCTCGGCGCCGTGAATTACACCGCCGCACCATGAATGCTCAACGAGAATCAAACGGGCGCATACCAATGATCTAACCAACTGATCGAGTGATTGACTGATTCATCATTGACCAACTTCGTCTATCGTTGTGTCACGATGTGTGTGTGAGAGGTGTTAATGTTTCGGAACTAAACACTATACAATTTTCCTCTCGAATTTAATTTCCTTTCTTCTCTCTTCATTTCACTATGTGCCATAATCAACATACGTGTATGTGAGAATATAAATGATACATTTTCACGTTTCGAGAAGTTTAAAATGAAAGTCCCCTTCCAAAAGTGAATTTAAATTCTTGAGGTCGACGAATTCGTTCTCGTACTTTGATAAGATTCAACATTGCCGTTTCCAAGTATACAGAGATTCATCACACCAGATGTCGATAGCCTGTGGCGATTTTATTTTTGAACTACCACGTAATTTAGTTTTTCAGCTTTCCTTTTTAATCGCGTCTGAATCGCTTACATTACGCTACCACCTACGCCCACTGCCTGGCTGTAATTTATGGCTTTCGTCGGCTGCAAGATCAATTTTCCTGATCACAGATTTGTCTCTGCTCAAAGCTAATCAACTTTACGTTATCAAGGAAAAAACAGACTTGCAATTGCGAAGAACGAAAATACTACGAATTCTCTATTTCCTTTTAAGTAAAAGATCTAACTAGCTCGTTTTACTCTATTATTATCTATAACAACGTGTTCTTTTATTTTCGCGTGACGTTATGATTTCATTTTCACTGTCTGAGAAACGTTAGGGACGCCGGTGGAGGCCAAGCAAGGAACATATATGGTGCTAAACATAGCCACCCTTTTTTGAATTCCCCGCACCGCCGCACAGAACTTGGACGACTCAGCGAAGTACATAGTAGTTCCATTTTAGAACTTGTTTCGTTTCTTACGAGTCGTTAAGAGACAGGTTCAAGCATGCAACTGCAGCCAGAAGTGCCAGAGTGTGGAGTTCAATACGGGCCATCGGCGATCTTTTCGAGAACCGTAATTCACGTCGAGCGCGTTCGCCTCGATGCCCATCACTTTCTTGCCACGGTCTCCCCGGTTATGTTCGTCGCTTATTCGACGAACGCGCGACAGCCGACGCGAGTGTGTCAATGACTGGTGAAAGGTATCAATGGCTTTTCTTTCACTGACCCGCGACAAGGAACTTTCAATGTCTAACCCCCCATCTATGATAACTACGTGCCTCTTACTTACATAATCCTCGTGTCGATCTTGCAAATAGACAATTAAAGAGATTGATAATAAAAATGATTCTTGTCATAAACAAACTATAAAATTTTCAATTTAATGATTTCATTGTGACAATGATTATAATATGATAAATATTTTATTTAGAAAAAATGGAAATCTATTGAATAAATTGCAAAACACGATGTAATGTTTAATCTCGTTCTTTTTCTTATTAAAAAGAGATTGATAAGTGTCTCTTCAATTTCGCTGTTTTTCTACATTTTTCAGTGACAACAGTAGTAACTCACAAGCAGCTAGTTAGTTAGTATTTTCTTGCCGTTGTGCTTCTAAGTCTAAGGAATTATATTTCATAGAGTTGAAATACTCTTGTTAAATCCATCCCCGAAAACATTCCCTCCGATTCTCTTTGGAAACATTTGTAATTCCCATTGTTCAATAATAATTACGCGACAAAATATGAACATGGCACCCAAACAAGCACGAATTATGATGCCCCCGTGGAAACTGGTTCGGCGAAGTAAATATGTACCGGCCCGGACAATTTTAACACGTCTTCGTCGTAGCAGCGTCGTAAAATCGCAGGTAATTTGATTTCATTTCGAAATTACAGACCATTGACCATCGATCATCGTCTTGGTCGTGTTATTTTGCGCTATACTTCATCGTTCAATTCGTGTAGGTTTAAAAAACAGAAGCGACACGCAATCCGACTAAAGCTACCATAAGGCTATCATACCGTAGTGCATAAGATCAGTGGATATTTAAGGAATTAGGTATATAGAAAGCTGATGATCGGCTGCAACCTAGATAGCTTAAATGTAGTTGCAACCCCGTCTCTCGATATCATTATCAACAATTCCATATTCGTTTGAAAAGCAGGAGCGACACACAATGAGCCTAAACCTGTTATTCACATCATGAGACAAAAGTACTATAGGATCAGTGGGTATGTAAGCAATTATGTAGCAAATTGAGGTTCAGTTTTAGTCCAGTTAGCGAGTTCAGTCGCACAGCAACTTTCGCAACCTCTGTATAAATCTACATTCCGTTACTAGCTGGAACCTCATCCCTCGATATCGTTATCGACGCCGATCGAATGACTAAATTCCCATAATATTACGCAGAATCGACCTCTCGAGACACGTTCGATATACAAGTACATACAATGCCAGCGTCTGCATTGTGTGTAACCGCAGACACAAAAGTAACGCAGGTTGCCTCGGCTCTAACAGAAGTTGACCTTCGTGGACGGTATAATGTAACCTCTCCTTTGGCCTCAAAAGCAGTTCATCCTTCATGTTTCCAGGTTTCTCTGTCCATAATTATGGATCACGCGGCTTGCGTTGTCTTTAGGAATCGGGATCCACAGTTGACAATGGTCTATAGACTGTAGGCTACATAAATATTCCAATTCGAATTCCAATTCCAACATTCTTTATTTATTACAAAGTGACGGGTGTTTAGGCCTCGCCTATATCACCACAGGTACTACGTAAATATCTTTGGGGCGAATCGTGGATTTTTTTTACAAAGGGATTGGACCGGCTGCGACTTGTATAACGATGCGAAATGTAAAAATCCTATCCCCATAAACAACAGGTTCACGGTCTTCTGACCGGTTTCAGTTAAGCTACCGATCGGATGAAGGTTAATTAGCATCGACCTAATCCTGAAATATCCATGAACCCTCTTTTAGAACACGATGAAATCGATCACGATGTCGGATCGATTGATTACGTTCGATTCTCCCTCTTCAAATGCTTGGTATATCTAGTTGAATAATTAATCACTTAAATGAACGAGAAAGGAATTATTTAAATGTGTGGAATTTTTAACGAAGCAAAGCGATCATTAGATTAGTACGGGTAGAAGGAATCTTCAGTATTCTGAGATGTATATAGGTCAACCTGTAATATACGACCGGCAGTTTCCTACAATTTTTTTTCTTCATCCACTCTTTCGCCCTTACATTAATCTCCGTCCTTTTTAAATCTACCTTCACATCGTTTTCACAATTTTTCAAGCGGCAGAGACGCTTGACTTTGGATGAAACTTCACTTCGAGCTCATTTTTAGTACTGCTATTTAGGAACAGTAGTATTAAGAAAACAAATTCTAATCAATTAAATTTTACGGTTCTCGGGAAATAATATTATTATTTATTATCTTTACATTACATTTTGTCCTTCTATCATTATCGTTGATTATTTGCGGTGGAATGATTATATCGGTTAGCGTATCCACACAGAGAACAAAATGAACTGTATACAACGTTACCCTTTTCTCGATAATGGGCCGTTGCAACGCTTTTTCTATGTCAAGGTGAATCTTTTTCAAACAATTCGAGCAGATCGTAATTTTCAATAAGCGTTACTAATCGATACCGTGAAGATGATGAACACGCATAAATACAAGTGAGGAACAGCGGAAGAAACTGATTGTGAGCGTAGTAAGATAATGTGAAACGAGCTTAAGGAAAGCGGCTCGACGGAGAGTAAACCTCGGATCCAGCCAGAAGCCTTTGTGTTGACCGTTGTTGGCCGAGTGAACGAGCTTCGAAGCCAGATTCCCTTACCGGTTCAAAACGTTTTAACCACCTGCTTCCGAAATTTGACCGTCGTCATTCTCCTATACACACTTTCCCCGCAGGTCTCCGCTTCGTTGCGTTGACACAACGGAAGAGGATGAAGATGGAATCAGAAACATGGGTTCTAAAAAGCTGTCAGGACGACAAAACGTGCTGTTCCAAGTAGACGAGGAATCTTTGGTTAATGCGTGATGAAACTGATAATAATCAAACGTATCGAATTACATTATTTCCATTCGAGAAAATAGATGAAAATTGTCATCCGCAATTTAATTGATAAATTCGAGAAGTACGAACTGGAAAACGGAAATTGTCAAGCGAATTAATATTAACGCAGCGGGTAATGAATGGCAACGATTAAAAGGTCTGCTAGAGTTCGAGGCGTTACAGCCGGCTTTAAAAAGTACTAACGAAGACGTATACAAGTCATGAAATTTTTCTAAACGTTTTAACGGCGATCCGCCAATTAGGAACGCATTCGTCGAATGACTTTTCTACGGAAGGCTCATCAATATTCGTTCGTTTTGCTCGTTTCACTGCCTGTCTGCGGTTCCAATATATCAGAAAAACATCTCCCATGTGAGATTTATCATTAGTCCCCGTGATTTCGTTATGGTAACATCCGCCTCCTAATGAAATTATGAACTTCGTCACGATACTTCACAGAAAATTAAATATCGCGAAACTGTTTGAAAGGTTGAAACGTGCTTAAAGGTTGTTCTAGCTAGACAATTCTCACAACTTATACATATTCTAAATATAATATATTCTCCGATTTTTATATAGCTACTCGCGTTAAAAGGTATATTTTAATTGGAAGACAATAAAATAATTATTAAAGTCGTTTACCTACTATTTTCTGCTCAGTTTAATATTGAGTGAAGAGTATTTTTACTGTTGCTATATCTCATTTTCAAAGCTTCCAGATGCATCAATTATGAATTTATTGTGTATTTCTAACAATATTTCTTTTATTATCTTCTAAGTATCCATTAATATTGATGAAACATGTTCCTAATATAATTACTTATTATTATAAATAAAAAATGTACTTCTGCCAGGCTTTATAATGAACCCAGTGCCTATTAGATAATTTTAGATATTTTCTTACTGACTCATACTGTATATTCCTCAATGACACGATTAAAATAGAACATCGTACAAAAAAACGCGGTTGTGCTTAGTAGAGGTTACTTAATCCCGGCAAAATGCCTTCGATTAGAAACAGCACAGTGGCCCGGTTGGCTAACGCGTAATCAGAACGGGCCGGCATTCTGAAATCGGCTACCCGTGTATCGATGCCAACGATGACCCGATCCCTCTCGGATCCTCGGCCAGGGCGAACGGCCTCTCGTTGGACAAAGACACGATGCCATTGGCCTGACAATGCACCGTGTATTTCGATAAACTTTCGACGCGAGAGAGACAAGCACCGGGAAACCGGTTCTATAATTTTCAAATGAATAACCATACCCCTCCCTCGTCACGGCTCTACAGAATCTATACAGACCGTGGACCGTCATGAAGGCGATGTAACACGTGTTTATGCGGCTTGATCGTTTTCACCACACCGCATAATTGTATCTAATTAAGCCGATTACGAGGCTTAACCTTCGATTAACCCGGCCGGCGACGGTCGAAACAGGCTTGATGAGAAATCGCAGCCCTTCTCCCTTTGTTGAATACACTTTCTCCGAGACACTCGCCGGTTGTCTCAAGCTGCAGTCCAATTAAGAATATACCTTTGCTAAAGAGCCATGGATGATTAAACGAGCCGAAGGAACGTAGGCGTCGACCCTCAACGAATGTTTCATGCTCTCTAGGCCATCGGTGGCACACGATATTTAACGTGAATTAAACTTGGTCAGCATGTATTTTCAATTTTCTTCGTGCGACACGTATAAAAATTTTCATGATCAAGAATCAAAAGTTGTTATGGAGAGAGTCGACTGGAATCCGAGGAGTAACCGGCGAGATTAAAGCCTGACTGCAGGTCGACGGTGGCCGCAGGAACATCGGCTACGGCTACTGGCATCAGTGTTGCTGATGTTGGTTGCCTCTTCAAAGAATCTCTCCTGGATGGACCAGTTCCGGCAGTGCTGCCGCCACGTAGCTGTTCGCGAATGGGAATAGACTTGGGAAGAGGATAGAAGAGCAACGAGGGGTACGAGGAACACGGTGGCCACGTGTACGAGCAAAGGATGAAACAGCAGCAGTGTTAGGTGAGGGAACGAAGAAGGTGGAAGACGAGGGTCTGTGAGAGAAGAATAAGAATAAGAAGAGCAGACTGGAAGGATGTGAGAGAGCTGAGACTGCCATCGCAATAGACGAGGAAACAAACTGAGAAAGAGACGAGTAGAGTCGAGAAGATTGGATAGACGAGAGCTAGAAATAGGAACGTGTAGGAAAGAGAAAAGGACGGAAGGTAACTAGTCGTGCGAGCAAAGAGAAAGGTGTAGATGGAGGAACGAAAGGAGTGGAAGAGCAAGGTGTAAAAATGATTATCGAATGTCGAAGAAAGAAAAGTAGGAAACTAAGATAGGTGTAAAGTAAAAGAGAACAGAGATATTCTGAAGGCCCAAAAGGTGTAAGAAGTGAGTAGATTCGACGTTTCAAGTAAATGAGAGAGAAAAATCTCAACCACAAAAGTAACACGATGGAACGACTGAAAAAATTATCATCTGTAGATCCTCAACAGGTATCGAAGTGCATAGAGTTCTTTTATTCTTGATTACGACTTCTTCTGAACGTGCTCTCTCGTATACATAAATTCGCAGCTTTCAATGTGAATCGGTAAAAACGACAAAAAACTTCCAACTTATTTCTCAGATACTTCCTATAGTTCCATATACATGTATGTATATTCTTCTATAGAGAAGAGAATAGTTCGTCAAAACCACAAATGAAAGAAACAGATCATTACAGAGTGCTGCCTACCGTACAATATAAGAGAAGATTTATGTAACAAAATGTGTTATATATGCTTCGATAAGCGACTCTCCCCAAATATTCCAAGGATAATGATGAATATTGGTAAACTCCGCAATAAACTCTTGTCCAATTTCATAGATGCATGATTCATAATGTACCCGCATTTTTAGATGAATCAAACCCGTCCCCCCGTCAATTCGTAGTGAATCAATAGATATATGAGAACGTTCCGAGCACTCAAATAGGAGACTTTAGACTTAGACTAAACGATTGAGAGAAAGAAGATTGAACGGCATTCTTCTTTTCTGTCAGAGAGAAAGAAAGAGAGCCAGAAACTCCTCTAAAGCATCTTTTCTCTATCTTTCAGACTCTACGGACTCCACAAAAATACATTGAACGCTCGATCTATTCTCATATGTCTCTGAGTGAATCTTATGTACAAATACGCACCGCGGCGACCCTCCTTTTTCATTACGTTCAACGAGCACGTGCGCTTGGGTCGTTCGAAGCACGCGTTCGCCTTTTATTGCTTGGCAAGCCCCAATTTTCGACCAACGAAAATTGGTCACATCGAGACACCGAGTTATAAGTTACAAGTACCATCTTTGAAACGATACGATGCAACGTGTGCAGTTATCGATAATCGCGAGTGCAACTGTCACTTCTATCGAAAGTCTACACATAATGAAATCAATACACATATAAAGGAACATGTGTTTCTTTAAATTCAGCTCATTGAGATTTATGAGATAAAAGTTAATCATAATCAATGATCTATCAATTGATTTATTAACTAT